>NW_011494899.1:385151-408028 GCF_000754665.1 Bison bison bison
TTTTTTTTTTTTTTTTTTCCTATTATATGAACTTACTATATTTACTTTATTATTTAAGCCAGTTTGAGTCTGTGTCTGATACCAGCAAAATAAATGCATTTCAACAAATAAAAAATATATTTTAAAGCAAAATTACCATATTGAAAATAAAATTTACCTTGCTTTTTCACTTACCAAGATAATTTTCTTATGTTGGTAGATAAACTTTATAAATTTAATTCTATAGAAAGATTATTTTTACATCATAATTTACTTAACTATTTTGGGCTAATTAGGTTTAATTTCATTTTCACTATTATAAACAACATTGAAAGCAACATCTACAAACAACTCTTTTTAGTTTCCTCAACTAGATCAGAGAGGTAAAATTTCTGGTTCAAAAAAAACTTTTTGAAGGTTTTTGATATTGCCAAATTGCTTTCTAGAAAGACTAAATCTATTTAAACTTCCATTAGCGTGATATAAGAGAACCTCTCTCACCACAATGTAAATCAAAGGTATTTTATTAAGATAAAAGAATAGCATTCTCATCTTAATTGAAATGTTTGATTGCTAGTGATGCAATATTTTCCTCTGTTTACTGGCCACATATATTTTTCTTCAATAAATTGCTTGTTCATGTTCTTACTAATTTTTAAATTGAGGTTTAATATTTCCCTGCATAATTATAAAAGCTCTAGGACTAATATGTGCAATAAACTTTCAATTCATAATTACTTTAATCCTCAAAATAATTTTGTTAGGTTGTTGTTGTTTAGTCGCTCAGTCGTATCTGACTCTTCCATGACCCCATGGACTATATAGCCTGCCGGGCTCCTCTGTCCATGGGATTTTCCAAGCAAGAATACTGGAGTGGGTTGCCATTTCCTACTCCAGGGGAATCGTCCCAACCCAGGGAGTGAACCCATGTCTCCTGCATTGCAAGCAGATTCTTAATGGCTGAGTCACCAGGGAAGACCAATTTTGTTAGGCAGGTTTGATTAAACCCATTTTGGGCTAGGATGTAGGATCAGAGAAGTTAAATAAATTTGTAGCAGTCGTCAGGGTGTGATTCAAGGCTGAGTACAGGTGCACACACAATACCAGCTTGACATCTGCCATCTGAAGTGACTCAGCTGTCACCCAAGCTCTGTTCTTTTTCTGGCAGGTGAGCTTTATATCTGGGTAATAATCTAGTTCTCCATGAAAAAGAGATATTGGTAAATATATGGGTGTATTTTTTCCACTTGGTATGTTTCCTGTTCTTTTGATATAACCTCAGCTCCCTGAGAGTGACATATTTCCTACCATTGGAATGCCCCCCAATGCAGCAACTGTAGCAATAAACACAAATGTTTCTAATGCATGAAATATGACCAGTAATTGCCTTCACCACCTGCTTCTTGCTTGTTAGCAATTGCAGGGACAATTGCATCCCATGCTCACACTGACAGATGACACAGTGGTCGTGGGACACTTTGAGCTCCCACTTTGGCAGAAATCATAAAAAGTAATCCAAAGAAACTGGTGGGAAGGGGGTGGGTAACATATCTGGGTTAGGAACCATAGAGCACCAGTTTTGAAACCACATATAAGAATCACCAGAGAGATTTTTAAAACCATCATGCTTCAAGTCACACTCAATACCAAGTAAATCAAAAGCTCAGGTGGGTGGGATCGAGACATCGGTGTTTTTTATACAACCTCTCAGGTGACTCTAACATGCAGTCAAGTTTGAGCACTAGTGCTGTAGAATCACACCTCTGATTTTCTGTCTTGCAAAGGAAACCTTGCACTCAGAGATGCAGGAAGGTTCCAGGAGAGAGAGAAGAAAGGTAGGGCTCAGGAAGAGCTTGGAGACCTGGCAGGAGCAGTCAGACCATGCTGAGATGGCTTCTACACTGCCTGCCTCAACTCCAGGACGTTCTTTGATCTAAAAGTAAGGTACCTCCACTGGCTTAGGTGACTGATGTTGAGATAGTTCTATCTTTGAGTAAACTCATACACTGAAAAAGTCAGCTCATTGGAGAAAAGGGCACGGGTAAAATACTGAGGCAGGTCCTAGGCTTAGAAACCGAGTCGCTGTTAGGAGATGGAGCTTATGTTCTTTTAAAAAGGAAATTTCTCTTGAGCTCAAGAAAGATACAAGCATGAGGTGAAAGGATCCAGGGACCCTCTTAACGAGTATGATGATGCTATAAGCACTTCCCAAACTCTGAACTCTTGTTACAGCCTTCTGATTTTCTAGAGACTGGGGACTCATAAAACAATATCCCCCACTACTGCCAGGAAACAAACCAGAATAAAAAGAGCAGATATGCTGAAGGATCTCTTCCTGCCTCTAAGCACAGCAAACTCCCATTTCATCCTTTTCTCCTTTGGTTTTTCTTTCCACCACCTCCACAATGGTAGAACTAAATTAGGTTTCTCCTGAACCTAATTAAATGGTGATTATTTATGCACAAGCATTCTTCAACATTTCTACTGTCCTGAAATGTCTTTCTCCCCCATGATCACACTTTGAACTACAGCTTTATCTCCCCTTATGATATGTGTCTTCTACTCTCCCTCACCATTTTTAGTAAAAATCCTCAGATGTGGAACAAGAGCTACAATTCCTAATTTACAGATGAAGAGATCAAGAGAATTCCTAGGGTCCAAATCTACTCAGTGGAGAAGCTGAGAGACAGTAAGACACAGGTGTGGCCAGTGAGAAAGACTAGCCCAAAGACAACCAGAAAGGAGGCAGATGTTCACAGATTCAAAGGAAAAGAAAGACACAGATTCTGGTGGATGCAAAGACGTAGAAACATGAGAGAGATCCAAAGTCAGGAACAGACGAGCTTTTCTTCCACTGCAGACAGGTCTTAGCAGAAAAACCTATTCGTAGGTTCTGCTGCAGATGTTGGGTCATTTCCCCCGCTCAGGTTCCCCCCTGTGCGACTGGGAGTAGAACAGTGGTGACAAATGAGTATCATTTAGTGTGCCAACTCCAATCGATCAGCAGTCACTTACACACTGTACTGACAAGGCTTTGAGGCTACACCTGGGTTCATAGAAAAAGACCGCAGTGATGGATTAGCAATGTCTGCCGTGGATGCGGGTGACGAGAACTGCAGCACACATGCCAAGTGTTCTCCAGCTCTGGATTGTTTTTAAATTCTAACTTTGGCGCTAACATTCTATGATTCGATGCAACCATGGCAAAAATGCAGAGTCTTTTCACTAGACCACTGTTTTCTTCTAAAATTGTAACTATTAACTGCCATCATTGAGTTTGAGGAAAAAAAATAGGATTGAAGGAATATTTAAAGAGGGAACATTTGTGGGTTTTCGTTTCTCCCAGAGCTTCTAGAAATACGAACATTTTAGAGTGCTAGAGGCTGCTTTTTTGCATCCCTTGGAGAGATGGAAAAAGGGAGACAGCTGGAAAAATTTAGGACACTTCTAAATTATTTAAGACCCTTTGCTTTACTTGTACTTTCCAAAAGAACACAGGTGCCAAGGCTTCAACCCATGCACCCTGCTCACTCAGTAAGAAATATGGAAGCTTAAGCTGTGAAAATAAAATAACCACAGCATGTGCTCAGAAACATCTGAAAGCTGGAGTTTAGTGATTTGTGTTTTACAGTACAGGTGATCGGTCCTCTAGGAACTGAAATCTGTGAAGGGATGGGGTGGTTGGCAAGGAGTTCAGACCCATGGTGTTCAGAGGGTGGTGATCTTGGGAAACAGAACTGTCTAGCTTAGGGTCTAAATACAAGAATGCCAATGGGTGGTCTTGCCCTCCTAATGACCTTACAGCACAGGCAGTCTGTTATGAGATGCTCTGGACTTGGGAGTCTAGAGATGGATTTTAGATTCTGAATATTTCAGAAATCTGTTTCTTTCTTTCTGACTCTCCCACTAATTCTCTAGGTATGTCCTCATCCAGTTTCACCCAGATTCCTCCTAAGGTCTTTTATCTCTTCTCTGGACCTGTTGGTCCATCCTCAGCATTGTAGCCAGACTGATCTCTTCAAAATTTATACTTGACCACACTACTCCTACTTAAAACCCCTTAATGACCCATGTGTGTAAGTTTATTTTTATTTTAAATGAATTTGTATTGGAGTATAGTTGCTTTACAACATTGTATTACTTTCTGCTGTGCAGCAAAGTGAATCACTCATACGTGTACACATATCCCATATTTTTTGGATTTCCTTCCCATTTAGGTCACCATAGAGCACTGAGTAGGGTTTCCTGAGCTGTACAATAGGTTCTCATTAGTTATCTATTTTATGCATAGTAAATTCAAATTCCTGAAAATGTTCTAAGAGACTTTGATCCCTACTTCATATGTACTAACACCAACACAGCTGAGTTTCCCCTGCACGGTGTGCTCTGTTCTACCTTTAATCCTTCATTGGGAGTGGCTGATCCACAGCTGTCTGCCTGGCTAATTCTTTAGCCTCCCCACCCCTGCCCCGACTCTGCATATCATGACATTTATCATATTTTGCTATAATAAATATACTGTTTCTCTACTCTTCCAGACAAGAGCACCTTGAGGATAAGAACAACATCCTGCTCATCTCTAAACTTTTGCCATCTGAAAATGTACCAGGACCATATAAATTTGTGTTGAAAACAATGAATGGAAAATATAAAGTATCTACCTTTTACAAGAATCACTCCTGTTCTTTAGCAAATTTACCCAAAGAAAGTTACAGTGTATCTTTAAAAGGATGAAATAAAAATCAGCTTGAAGTTCAAAATGGGTTTGTATGAATAGTCTACTATCCCTTTTCTTCCCATTTGACCATCTTCTCAGTGAAACCATACTCGGCTACCTACCTCTTCCTGATCATGTGGAATTATTGTTTCTTTTCATGGTTTCCTTAACATCTAATTTCAGATCTTCAATACAAAGTAAATTTTATATATCAATAGAAATATCAGTCTCCCTAGAAAGAATATGAGCTCCTTGAAGGCAGGAATTGTGGTTGATTTGTGTTTGGAGTAAAAATTCACAGTACAGATAGTAATGATTTAATAATTTTTAAAGCAAAAAAGTAAATAATTTATTATTATAATACCTTGTATTTATTGAGTACTTATCTAACTTAACTCTCATAGCAACTCAATGAGCTAGATACTATTATTATATCTATTTTGCAGATGAATCAACTGAGTCTTCTAAATGGTAGGTGATTTGTCCAAGGTTACATTACCCCCAAGTAGCTGAGCCAAAACTTGAAGTTCGATCTGGCACACAGTGAAGTGCTTCAGTGAATGGATAGGTTGATGGATGGATGAATGGATGGGTGGGTGGGTGGATGGATGGATAGGTGGATGCGTGGATGGATGACGAGCAAACTACTTGGATTCTAAAATCAAAGGGAAACATTAGACATTCTTCACCACCACTACTATCACCACCACCCCCTGCTCCAATGTCTTGAGAAGACTAATAGCTCCAGCACTCACTGAAAATGATGATTTTGTAACTAGCAGAACCCACTGGGCCCTTCCCAGCACAGATTCCCCTCCCCACATCCTCTGCATGCCTCTTGTCTTGAGAAAAACTTTAGCCTCCTAAGTGAAAGAAAGAAAGTGAAGTTGCTCAGTCGTGTCCAACTCTTTGCGACCCCATGGACTGTAGCGTATCAGGCTCCTCCGTCCATGGGATTTTCCAGGCAAGAGTGCTGGAGTGGATTGCCATTTCCTCCTCCAGGGGATCTTCCCTACCCAGGAATCGAACCCGGGTCTCCCGCATTGCAGGCAGATGTCTTACCATCTGAGCCACCAGGGAAGCCCCCAGGCCTCCCCCAAGTCCTGAAGAATAAATTTAACCAGATAAGTAAGAAAATGCAGAAAGGAAAAGTCAAGCAAGATAAAATAATAATGACAATAAGATACTAAATAATAAATTAAATAATAATAGTTTAGCCATTATACAAAGTCAAGGACCTATAGTTCCTCAAGTGCTTATGCTCAGTTGCTAAGTTGTGTCTCTTTGAGACCCCATGGGCTGAAGCCCACCAGGTTCCTCTGTTCATGGGGTTCTCCAGGCAAGAATACTGGAGTGGGTTGCCATTTTTTTCTCCAGGGAATCTTCCCAAACCCAGGGATCAAATCTGCATCTCCTGCACTGGCAGGCAGATTCTTTATCACTGAGCCACCAGGGAAGCCCCTCCTCCTCCAGGGCTGTAGATAATATTCTTAGCCATATCCTCTGAACTGTTTTGCAGATACTAAAATCCCTACGAAGTGGAAGAAGTTAACTGTATGCTGTCCACAAGCACATAGACCTCAAATCAGCTGGAATCAGAAGGTTGATGGTGTTGACTCCCGATTACCTCACCACCAACCAATCAGAAGACTGTACACAAACTGATCACACACCCCAAACATCCCTCCGTCACCCTATCTTTAAAAGATGGTAACAATAACCCTGTGTACGAGACTGCAAAAGAGACACCGATGTATAGATCAGTCTTATGGACTCTGTGGGAGAGGGAGAGGGTGGGGAGATTTGGGAGAATAGCATTGAAACATGTATAATAACATGTATGAAACGAGTCGCCAGTCCAGGTTCGATGCATGGTACTGGATGCTTGGGGCTGGTGCACCGGGATGACCCAGAGGGAGGGTAGGGGAGGGAGGAGGGAGGAGGGTTCAGGATGGGGAACGCGGGTATACCTGTGGCGGATTCATTTCGATATTTGGCAAAACTAATACAATATTGTAAAGTTTAAAAATAAAATTAAAAAAATAATAATAATAAATAAAAGCCTTTCCCTGAAAGCCATTCCTGAGTTTGGGTCTTATAAACACTAGCTGCCTAGACTTGCTAGGTGCTCTGAAGTAAACACTTTCCTTCACCACAACCCAATGATAAAAGCTTGACTTTACTGCATGCAGGCAAGTGGGCCCAAGTTTGGTTTAGTAGAATTCTTTGTGGGGAGCAGGGAGAAAATCTTGGAAGAGAAGCCTAGTTCGATTCATCAAGAAATGATAATTTCTTAGTACCTGCATTGTATCTGAAAGCTTGTTTTAAGTTACAGGATCTCAGCCTTTGTCCGTATTCATTCTTCTTACTCCTTGAATATTGCTAAACTATTGTATGTGTCTCTGTGTTAGAGATGAGTCTCTTCCCTTTTTACAAAAGAAATACTGACTTTTTTTTTTAAGTGATTCTTGACATTTTCCCATGCCAGAAGGAATTCCCACTTAGTCTAATTAGGCTCTCTCCTTCCTTAGGTCCCTATCACTCATTTGTTTCCAGCTGAGTGATGCATTACAGGGAGCTTTCTAATTGCTTTTGTTTTGTAGGCAGCCTCACCTGCAGGTAGCCAGTGAATGCTTACCTAAGCCAGACTACTGATCTCTACTGAATACTGACCTAATAATACCTACAATCTGCTCCCCCCATCTCCTCTCACCCTATTAAGAAATCAAGAACAAAGACCCACACCATACAGTAAAAGAATATCACCAAATAAAAATTTCTTAGAGGAGCATCATACTCCAGATGAAGAAGCAGAGTTTCACTTTTGAACCTACCTTTCTTAAAGCCTCAAGTTTATCTACCGCATGATTTCTCAGTCAGAGCACACTGGTCCTGCAGTGGCTCTCCATGCTCTACCAGATAAAACCTTTAGCTGCTTCCTACCAACTGCCATTCTCTTGAATGCAGCAGCAGCTCACAGAAATTTTCAATAACTTGAGTGACTTTATAATTTATTATCCCAAATTAGTGCATTTTTGGGAGTCAAAGTGGGCATTATCCTGATGACACCAAGGAAATAAGTGCAAACTAGGATCATCCCAGTCAACAGCCCTATCAATAACTACTTAAGCATCTTTGTATTCCACCCCTTAACCTCTGTCCATGTTTTCCAAGCCTCGTGAGGCTTTAGGATGAAGCTGCCTGAGCTACAACTCAGTTCTTACTATGGCTCTCGCCACATGCTTCCACCAAACTTCTCACAGAACACAGGTTTACTCCGTCACGGTTGCTTGTGTCATCGTGTTCCCTTCTAGACGATAAGCTAGATCATGGCAGGAATCGGGCCTGTGTCCCTAGCACTTGGCACAGTTCCTAGTATAGAATCAGTGCCTAATAAATACTTGTTTTGCACATGGACAGTAACTACCATGTAACCTGCTTCACTGATGACCCAATAAAGACCTTGCGTAGGTGCTCAATTGTGTCCAACTCTTTGTGACCCCATTGACTGTAGCCCACCAGGCTCCTCTGTCCATGGAATTTTCCAGGCAAGAATACTGGTGTGGGCTGTCATTTCCCACTCCAGGGGATCTTCCCGACCCAGGGATTGAGTCTGCGTCTCTTACTTCTCCTGCATTGGCAGGCAGATTCTTTACCAACCGCACCACCTGGAAAGCCCAATAAAGACCTTAGGCTCATGGTAATAAAGATGACGGCAATTCACCCATTCATTCCTTTTCCCATCTACTGAGCACATATTAACATGAGCCGCCAGATCTTCATTTGAGAGCAAACTAACCTAGGACTATGGGTCATCTCTGTACATCGATTTCACATTTTCTCCTAAAGTGAATCAGCTGATACCATGTGGGTCCTGTGCCTTATAACTCTTAAATTTTCCTTTTCCTTTTGCTGTCCAAAACACTACGCCTATTTTCTAACAACCGGGTCAGAAGATTCTGATCCTGACAGACTGCAATGGGATAATATGATAGACTAAGCCTAGACAGTGACAATTAATTCCTAAACAGACTTAATTTAATTTCCCTTCTCCAATAAACCCAATTTACCTCAGCGGAGGTGTGACACGTCTGATTAGACACAGCGATGCTGAGAGCAACCGGCCTTACAGAGGAAGGGTTGTGTGCACAGGGCGATAAGAAATCAAAGCGAAGTGGGATTCCTCCGCTGCGTGATTAGCAGTAATTCACCAGAACCTCCAGTTCTGCCGTCCCTCTGCTGCTCTTTAATTGGAGGGATAATTAAGCTGGAAGAGGGTGGGGAAGGGTAGGCGGGGTCAGCCCTCGCTTAGCGTTGGAATTACAGGGCGAGGAGAGACTTGTTCAAGGAAACAATTTTATAATTTTTGAATGCTAACTCAGAGTTCTGCTCCCATGCAGTCCTACTGAGGAAGAAATGGGGTCAAGCCCAGTGCTTCAGAGATACTCAGTTTTCTCAAGAGCAGCTAGAGAAACTGATTTTTAAGTCAATGTGCAAAGTATGTTTTTAAATTGAACAAGCATGATAACTGTCGATGCCTAGGGCACAGAACTTTTAGACCTCTCTGTTCAATGTACTCTGGGTGTTGAGGGTAGTGAAATTAATAAGACACACCAGTTTTTTTTCATTGGTTCCACAAAACTCAAGAGGTTGAGTATCACAGATTTGGGGTTTCCCCCATCCAGTTGTTATTGTTAATTCCCCTGATGAACTGATAATCAAAAGCATTTACTGAAGCATTAATAATTGCTTCAGACATTTGAGGTCTCCTCCTTTATAAGGGCAATTTCATCATCCTACCTCTCACTCCTTTAGTATCCTTCTCAAGACATGGCAAAGACAACCTACTGGGGACTCCCCTGGTGGTCCAGTGGTTAAGATTCTGCCTTGTAGTGCAGAGGACACAGGTTTGATCCCTGGTTGGGGAACTAAGATTTCCTAAGCTCTGGGGCTACAGCTACTGAGCCAGCAGCCTCTGGAGCCCACCCTACCCCATATAATGCAATGAAGACCCCACATGCTGCAACTAAGACACAATGCAGCCAAATAAAAATAAATGTGTTTTTAAAAGACAGCTGAGGGCTTTCCTGGTGGGTCAGTGGTAAAGAGTCTCCCAGCCAATACAGGAGACACAGTTTCGATACCTGATCCGGGAGCATCCCACATGCCTTAGAGCAACTAACCCTGTGTGCCACAATTATTGAGTCTGTGCTCCAGAGCCTGGGAGCCACAGTTACTGAAGCCCATGTGCCCTAGAGCCTGTGCTCCACAAGAGAAGCTGCTGCAAGGAGAAGCCTGCACACTGCAACTAGAGAGCAGCTCCCACTCACTGCAACTAGAGAGAAGCCTGCACAGCAATGAACACCCAGCACAGCAAAAAATAAATAAATAAAATTATAGGTATATAAAACAGACAACTGATTCTGTTTTTAATTCTTGTTCATGCCCTGACAAGCTGTGCAATCTTAGGCAAGCTACCTAACCTCTCTGAGCCTCAGTTTCTTCTCAGCATTAATGGGGATAATATGACCCGCCAAATGGAAATCAAACCAAGTAACTAACAGAAAGCAGCACTTAGTATGTTCTCCATAGAACATGGTACCTTTCTTCCCTAGGAATCACTACAATGACACACTGCCCATGGGAATAGTTCAATTTCCAGATGAAGCAAGGAAGCCTCACAATCAGGGGTCTTCAAATGATAGTAGGAAAAAGAAAGACAAAAGCACCTCTGAATTGTGACTCTGTAGAACAGAACTGACACGACTGAGCGACTTCACTTTCACTTTTCATTTTCATGCACTGGAGAAGGAAATGGCAACCCACTCCAGTGTTCTTGCCTGGAGAATCCCAGGGACGGGGGAGCCTGGTGGGCTGCCATCTATGGGGTCGCACAGAGTCGGACACGACTGACTTAGCAGCAGCAGCAGCAGAACAGAACTGAATTTTAATTAAGCAACAAGATAGGAGACACCATGCATTTCCAGGCAATTATGGAGCACCACAGGGGGTGTTGTAAAGTAAAAGGCTGCAGGCTGAGCGACTTCAGAAGCTCACCAATTCCACTGAAACATGGACCCCAGGATATCTTGTTGCGAATGGGGAGCAGTATCCGTCAATGAAAAGAGGAGAGAACTCTGGTGGCGAGTCATCGGACGGAAAAGCTGGATTCTCATGTCTGAACAGAATGATCCCAAGCTCTTTCTGTGTAGTGGTGCTGAGCACACACCAGGCTTTCCCGGTGGCTCAGTGGTAAAGAATCTGCTTGTTAATGCAGGGGACACGGGTTCGATCCCTGGGCCAGGAAGATCCCACATGCCACAGAGCAACCAAGTTCATGTGCTACAAGAGAAGCCACTGAAATGAGAAGCCCACACACCACAACTAGAGTAGCCCTGCTTGCTGCAACTAGAAAAAGCCCATGCAGCAACAAAGACCCAGCGCAGACAAAAGTAAGTAATAAATTAATAGTTTTTTTTTAATTAAAATAAAGATTAGACATTTTGTTTAACAAAAAGTTCTTGATGGACAGATGTTAATATCTTACCCATGGTTGGCTCTACTCATGTCAGTTTGAGGCAGGACTCAAATTTAAGTTTTCAGAATAGAATTGTTGATACTCTACCCCAAGCCTACCCTTCTCCTAATCTTCTCCATTTCATTAAAGGTTACCACCATCCACAACATCCTTGCTGCTGCTACTGCTGCTAAGTCGCTTCAGTCGTGTCCAGCTCTGTGTGACTCCATAGACGGCAGCCCACCAGGCTCCCCCATTCCTGGGATTCTCCAGGCAAGAATACTGGAGTGGGTTGTCATCTCCTTCTCCAATGCATAAAAGTGAAAAGTCAAAGTGAAGTTGCTCAGTCGTGTCCGACTCTTAGCAACATCATGGACTGCAGCCTACCAGGCTCCTCCGTCCATGGGATTTTCCAGGCAAGAGTACTGGAGTGGGGTGCCATTGCCTTCTCTTCATGATCATCCTTAATTTCTGGCTATTTACACACTCTGTGTCCACCAGCAAGTCTTTTAGCTCTTATTTCAAAAAATACATCCCACATCTAACCACTTCTCATGTTTGTAGTGTCCTTCCAACCGTACTCTCCACTTCCTCTTTTGCTTTGTATATTTTATTCTCTACATAGCAGCTTGAATCACCTTTAAAAGACATAAATCTCTCCCTTATACAAAACCCTCCAGTGGCCCATATTCACTCAGAATAAGATCCAAATTCTTTCCTATGACCCACAAGGTCCTACTTGATACAAGCCATACCTTCACCTCTCACTCTTGTCTCATTCCACTCTCCTTTCTCACTCTATTTCAGCCACATTGATCTTGCTATTTCTGTAAAATGCCAAGCTAGTCACCACCACAGGGACTTTTAATCTGCTTTTCTCTCTGCCTGAACGATTTGCCTCACAGAACTATCATATAACAATCAATAACATGAGGCTTGTTTCCTCATGTTACTCAGTTTCTACCACAGTGAACTTCCTTCAAGAATATTTCCCTGTCACTCATATATCCAGACAAAACTATAATTCAAAAAGATACCTGCACCCAATGTTCACAGCAGCACTATTTACAACAGCACAAACATGGAAACAACCCCCATGCCCATCAACAGATGAATGAAGGTGTGCTGCATGTATGCAGTGGAATATTACTTGGCCATAAAAAGAATTGTGTTGCCATTTGAAGCAACACGGGAGAACCTAGAGTTTATCATACTAAGTGAAGTAAATCAAAAACAGAAAGGAAAATACCATATGGTATCATTTAACGAACTCATCTACAGAACAGACTCACAGCCATAGAGAACAGACTCACCATGGTGGGGTGGGGAAGGGATGGATTGAAGTTTGGGATCAGCAGATGCAAATTAGTGTATACAGAATGATAAACAACAAGATCTTACTATATATAGCACAGGGAACTATAGTCAATATCCTGTGATAAACTGTAACAGAAAAGAATACAAAAAAGAATGTATCTGTGTGTGTGAGTGTGTATAATTGAAACAAAAAGAAAAAAATATTTCCCCATCACATATTCTTCTTTTCCAATTTCCCCCAAAGTTTACATTCTACCTACTTTATTTTTCCTGATAATATTTCTCTCTGCCATAAATTATACATTTATTTGTTTATTTCCCATTTTCCCTGCTAGCATACAGATTCTACCAGGGCAGGAAACTCATCCATCGGACTCACCTCTATGCCCCTCATACCTATTACAGAATCTGGCATGTGGTAGGAGCCAGAAATATTTGTTGAAGAAAAGAATAAACTGATAGTGGAAGATGGGTAACCATCTAAGATTTAACTGGAATAAGGGGAAAAGAATGGTGGGCAAGTACTGGCCACAATGTATCCCTATATAGAAGTATCTGGTTAGCAGATCAACCCATTTTCTGAATTTCCAGTAACTAAGAGGAACCACATGTAGTTGTAATAATAACAACACACATAAGAGACCAGCCTTTTCCTGGCTCATCCAAAATACTGGGTTTATTAAATATGTTCAAGAAAGACCCTGATGCTGGGAAAGATTGAAGGCAAAAGGAGAAGAGGGTGGCAGAGGATGAGATGCTTAGTTGGCATCACTGACTCAATGGACATGAGTTTGAGCAAATTCCAGGAGATAGTGAAGGACAGGGAAGCCTGGCATGCTGCAGTCCATGGGGTCCAGGGAAGCCTGGCATGCTGCAGTCCGCAAAGAGTCGGACATGACTTAGCAACTGAACAACAAAAAGAAGAAAAACTACTGAGATGTGGGACTCGCGTTCTGGGCTATTTAGACTTTTGGTTCAGAAGTTCAAAAGTAAACAAGAAGTTTGTGAAGGAGCTGCTTGCTATAAGTGAGGTTGCAAGGTACCAGTGAAATACACCATTTCATATTTCAATTTAGCATCAGAACACGTTGACTGAATATTTCCACCTTCCTTTTTTACACAAGAAGAACTCTAAGGATGGGTATTTAAGAAAGTAAAGATTTCATCATCCTAAACTGGTCTGATTTGATTTCAGACATAAAAGCTGAACTACTTTGAATGCATGAACTAGATCATTCTCTTCCTATAAATACAGCAGAGCAGCCTAACCTATTTTCAGGTGATGTGGCGCCTTTTTTTTTTCCTTCCTAAAGCTTGTATTAAGAGTCTGATTTTAAGAGCAGATGATCAACACTATGGCCTCATTTGCAATGATGAAAGGCTGAAATTTTTTTCCACTTGTATTCTTCACTCTCTTTCAATCAATTGCCTTAAGATTTTAGAGATAGCTTCATTGATTCCCCAAATCTCCCCATCCACCCTTCTATCAATACTGAGTTCAAGGTTACAGGAGGTACCATTTGTCTTATTGATGTAATTCTTCCTTCTATTTCCACTGGCCTAGCTTGAATCAATTTTATTAATAATACAATTGGTATCTTTCCACCCTTTCCCCCTCCCTCAATCCCCAAATACACTTCAACTTCAACCTTTCCATTAAAAGTATTCCCTCCTTCTCAGAACATTCTGAAAAACTGTGCTGTCAAGAAATAACCCTCCCTCGGCTGTCTCTGAACTGAGGATGTTTGACCTCCAATGAATGTTTGAAAAACTCCAAGCTTAGGGAGTCTTTGTCTCCAATGTTTGCATGTTCTTTTCATCGCAAAAGGTTCAAAAGTCCAATCTCATTTTATTTATCTTTCTACTATGAATGATCTTTCTTTTTGTATGTTTCAAATTTACTTTTTTTTTATCATAAGCTTCTTGGAGGTAGATATTGTATTTTAGTCACCTTTAAGCCTCCCCTATGGCTTAGCAAGGAGCTTGACACATAGGAGGCATTCAATAAGTATTTGGAGAATGCATAAGTAAATGGATTGTTAAGGTTTCCATAGGGACACTTATGTTATCCTCCTACAGATTTTCTAGAAGGTAGATTCAAAATGAGTGAACTGACTTCACCGGACTGAGCTTCCAGGAGCCTGGGTGTCCCTTATCTCTGTATCCCCAGGAGTGAACAAACAGCTGGTGACACAGAGGAGTAAAAGGAAATGAAATATTGTTGAAAGAAAGAATAACAGCAATACTTTCAATTTTTTGTTTACTAGGGTGAAAAGTTGCATACAAAGCTCCTCGAATTCCACAGGATGCTAGACTTTTTCTGCTGGAAAGAGAAACTTGATGAAAGGTACTGCATGGGTTGAATGGTAACCCTGACTTACCTAAAAGATGAGTCCAAGTGCAAACCCATAGAACCTGCGCATGTGTCTCTATTTGGAAGAAAGAGTCTCTGAAGATATAATTAAGGATCTTGAGATGAGATAGATCATCCTGGATTTCCTGCTGCTGCTAAGTTGCTTCAGTCGTGTCCGACTCTGTGTTACCCCATAGACAGCAGCCCATCAGGCTCCCCCGTCCCTGGGATTCTCCAGGCAAGAACACTGGAGTGGGTTGCCATTTCCTTCTCCAATGCATGAAAGTGAAAAGTCAAAGTGAAGTCATGTCTGACTCTTCGCGACCCCATGGACTGCAGCCTACCAGGCTCCTCCATCCATGGGATTTTCCAGGCAAGAGTACTGGAGTGGGGTGCCATTGCCTTCTCTGCCTGGATTTCCTAGTAGGCTTGAAATCCAATGACAGATGTCCTTAAAAGAGACAAAAGAGGAAAATACACAAAAAAGATGAGAATGTGATGTGAAGATGGAAGCAGAGACTGGAGTGATGTGGCCACAAAGAAAAGGATGCCAGCAGACACCAGAAGCTATAAGAGGCAAAGAAAGAGTCTCCCTTAGAACCTCCGAAGGAAATGCAGCACTTCTGGTCTCCAGAACTGTGAGAGAGTATGTTTCTGTTGTTTTAAGCCACAAAGTGTGTGACAATTTTTACAGCAGCCTCAGGACTCTGATACAGATGCTCACATTGAATCCTTATCCTGTTGAATCCTTTCAGCTTTCACTATTTTCATTTTTTCACGAGGGGAAAGTTGAAGCACATAGAAGTGAAGTGATGGTAGTCTCATAGCTGGTCAGTAAGAGAGCTGAGATTTCAAACAATGTGCATCTTGAATAACAGCTCAACAGATTTTCAATGAGACCAGGCTTTTGCTCCCAGCCCAGGTGAGACTCCGGGGTTATAGACCCAAATAAGGTGTGAGATCTACCTTTGAGGAGCTTTCAGGAAACCTATTGCCTTATACCAAAGCCCATGTTCTTTCTTCTGTATGTGTTGCAAAAAGAGAATGAGAGGTTCGACTTACACACATGCCAATTTTTCCTTCTATACTTGGCTTTCCAATCTAGATATCCTGTGTACCAGAAGACCGTGTAAACTGTCTATCACAGATGCAGGGAGGAAAGGAAGAAGAAGAAAGAGAAAGCCAATCTCCAAGAAAGTGGTAACAAGGGAGTATTTCTGTGATGAAGGACACTGGCTATCTGATACACAACTGGAGGCTAGTTTTGCCCTCTGGAGTGACAAGAAGTTTTAAAAAAAAATCTTTCTCGGGAATTCCTTCCGATATTGAAAGCCAGCTATTATATTCTACCTATGTGTACTCTTTTTCAAGTACATCTTGTATTGCTTTAAGGTTTGAAAAACTCTTTCATCACATATTAAGATGTTTAACCCTTCTCATGATTGAATGAGGTAGGAATAAATTTTTAACTTAGTAGGAAAGGAAATAGTTTCATGGATATTACATGATTTTCCAGATTAGAGATAGAATTCACATCCAAGAACTCTGAATACACATTTCCTTACATCTGCACATGAAAAATTAGGGACAGGGAGACTTTGTATCAGGGGAAGCTAGTCCTCTAAAATTCACTCTGCCTGTCAAATTTTAGCTAGGCGTGTGGTCATTCAAATAAAAGCAACATTTCTTAGGCACCTCAGCCACTAATTGTGGCACGTGACTAAGTTCCAGCAAAAAAAGAAACATACAGAAAGTTATTTCCAATTCTTAGAATAAAGTCATACACAGAAAAACTATGTTCTTCTTTTCTCCCTGTCTTCCTGATTCCTAACTGGAATGTTGATGTGTTGGCAAGACATGGGCAGTTATGGACTATGAGGTGAAGCTGTTTTGAAATGGTGGATTAGATGCTAGAAAAGAACTAAGTTCCAGTGATCATGGTAATGTCTTGTCCACCATGGATTATTTATATTTACCCACATGTACTGGGGGGGCTTCCCTGATAGCTCAGTTGGTAAAGAATCCACCTGCAGTGCAGGAGACCCCTGGGTTACCCAGATGACACCATCCTTATGGAAGAAAGCAAAGAAGAACTAAAGAGCCTCTTGATGAAAATAAAAGGGGAGAGTGAAAAAGTTGGCCTAAAACTCAACATTCAGAAAACTAAGATCATGGTATTCAGTCCCATCATTTCATGACAAATAGATTGGGAAACAATAGATACAGTGACAGACTTCATTTTGGGGGGCTCCAATATCACTGCAGATGGTAACTATAGCCATGAAATTAAAAAACACTTGCTCCTTGGAAGAAAAGCTATGACTAACCTAGACAGCATATTAAAAAGCAGAGACATTACTCTGCCAACAAAGGTCCATCTAGTCAAAGCTATGGTTTTTCCAGTAGTCATGTATGGATGTGAAAGTGCGACTATAAAGAAAGCTGAGTACCAAAGAATTAATGCTTTTGAACTGTGGTGTTGGAGAAAACTCTTGAGAGTCCCTTGGACTGCAAGGAGATCAAACTAGTCAGTCCTAAAGGAAAACAGTCCTGAATATTCATTGGAAGGACTGATGCTAAAGCTGAAACTCCAATCCTTTGGCCACCTGATGCAAAGAACTGACTCATCAGAAAAGACTCTGATGCTGGGAAAGATTGAAGGTAGGAGAAGAAGGGCATGACAGAAGATGAGATGTTTGGATAGCATCACAGACTGGATGGACATGAGTTTGAACAAGCTCTGGGGGTTGGTGGTGGACAGGGAAGCCTGGCATGCGGCAGTCCATGGGGTCGCAAAGAGTAGGACACAACTGAGTGACTGAACTGAACTGAACATTTACTGGGAAAGAATTAATTTCAATAAAGTTTGTTTAATTTCAGTTCAGTTCAGTTGCTCAGTCGTGTCCGACTCTTTGCAACCCCATGAATGTTTAATTTATTATTACCTTAATGTTTCTGTTATTTTCTCTGAAATCTAATTTTAACTGATACAGTTTCTAAATCTTCAAGGAGACCTACTGGTTCAAAATCTCTTGGGTTTAAGGTTCAGGTGACTTGCCAATGTTAAATTTCTTAAAATTGCTTTTGTTGTCTGTAAAAACTGTAAAAATGGAAGGACATTAAAAAATCAGAATTGCACTAAACTGTGGCCTACTCATGAGGAGCTGGGATTTTGTTAAGAAAGAATTATTGACACGGATATCGAGTCACTCTATTTCTCTTGGGCCTTGCTACAGGTTGAACTATTGCCTGTTAGAGAGATTGGTTAAATAATTAGGTTTGGTGTAGTCAGCTTATTTCATCCTTTTTTGGCATCAGCTTTACTGTGACATAATTTACTACCATTCAATTCATCCATTTGAAGTATACAATCCAGTGGTTTTTATATTTGCAGAGCTGCTGGCAACCACTGCTGTAGTCAGTTATGGCACCTTTTCATTATCTCCCCAAAAGAAACCCCATGCCCTTGAGTAGTCACTTCCCATTGCACCCTATCCCTCCAGTCCTAAGCAATCAGTAATCTACTTTCTATCTCTATGGGTTTGCCTATTCTAGACATTTTTATATAAATGGCATCATGTCATGTGAGCTTTTTGCCTCGTTTCTTTCATTTAGCACAAAGTTTCAAAGGTTCAACTGTGTTGCAGCATGCATCAGTACTTTCTTTTATTGGCATAATAGTATTCCGCTGGGGGGATATACCACATTTTATTATCCAATCATCAACTGGTAGACATTTAGGTTGACCCCAATTTGGGGCTTTGATGAACATGGCTGCTGTGAACACTCCTGTCTTATCTCAACTTTGAAGAGTTCTGACCATTACAAAGTTTTTATTCACAGTAAACCACATTCTAGGACTAAGTTACTATTGGTCTTTATTTACTTTCTTGATAATTATTTTAGAAGACAAAATATGTTCCCACTGGTCAACTGGAGTCCTGTCATAGCATCAAGGGAAAAAGCAACTTGTTTCTAGGGTCAGAGTTTAACAACAGCAAAGATATTAATAACAATAACAGTACTATTAATTGTTGAGATTCTCTTATGTGTTTATCACTTCCCATTAATGCTGTTGATGCATCTTAATCTGGTGAATAATTCCCCTATCACTCCCATTTTGTAACATGAAGGTTAATACTTCAAAAACCATTTTCATGCAGAAAAGTTTTTCTTCTTTCCCCTAAGAGTATCTTCTCAGGATAAATTCCCAGGTGGCGCTCATGGTAAAGAATCAGCCTGCCAGTTCAGCAGACGCAAGAGACCTGGGTTTGATCCCTGGGTGGGGAAGATCCCCTGGAGAAGGGAATGGCAACCCACTTCAGTATTCTTGCCTGGAGAATCCCATGGACAGAGGAGCCTGGCAGGCTACAGTCCCCTGGGGTCACAAAGAGACAGACATGACTGAGCACTTGTCAGCAGCAGCAATAGAAGCCTCTTCTGAGGATAAATTCACAGTGCTGTTGGTGAAAAGGATAAACCCTCCTAACGCCTAAATGCCATATTGATTTATAAAAGCATTTAGAAATACTAATTTCAGCACACTTCACCGTCCCTGGGTTCTAACCTTTAAAACTTTTACAAATTTAATCAGTGAAAAACACAAACTTCTCAATAATGACTTAATTTGCATATCTTTGATTACTTCTTTATTGTTTTGTTGAGAACTGGGGCTGGGTTACCCCATGGAGTCTTTGTGAAAAATTGGATTTAAATGAACACAAACTTTAACCCATATCCTTATGAGCAACTGACCAAAGGAGTGATGACATATTCGAATTAAAGGTGATTTCCTGGAACAAGAAGGAGCCTCAGGGGAATTTCCCAGAAATGCCTGCAAAATTCAATTTCATTGAATGTGTTGTCTTCATTAATGATTTGGGAGAAAAGAGTAAACAGCACTGAAATTAACTTCACAGATGGCTCTAAATAGAGAGGATTGTAAATAGCAATGAATAATGAGAAATTACACAGGGATCAGAAAGGTGAGAACCAGCAATACATAAACACCAATCCATCCTGGGAAACAAGACTGCCATGGCAGGAAAGCAGAGGCTTATGACCAATACAAAAGTGGGGAAAAAAAGAGAAGTCCAACACACCCACACCCATGGACACCCACCCTGCATCAAGCAAGTGCCAGGGCCTCTCAGACTGCCACATGCAACCTATTATTTCATCCATGACCACTCACACACAATGTTCCCTTTACCTGAATGTCTTATTCTCCAGTATTTACCCAATGGAACACATTCCTCTGGGACTTTGTTCAGACAGCAGTTCCCTCCTCAAACTGACCCCCAACTCTTGCCCCAGTCTTCCTCCATACTTCAGGAGTATCCCCTGTCTACAGCTAATTTAGCACTTAAAAAAAAAAAAAAATTGGGCCACACCACGCAGCATGTGGGATTGAACTTGTGCCTCCTGCATTGTTAAGGCAGAGTTTTAACCAATGGATCGCCAGGGAAGTCCCTATTTTAGCACTTTTAGAGCTACATTTTGGAATCGTGGAAAGATGGCTACAATGGTCTGGTAGTTTTTGGATCCCTTCCCATGAGACCATACAGAGCAATTAGGATAGCAAACTAAAATCCCACAATGAATATTTCCAACACAACCAGGTGATAAGATATTCTCAAGAGCAGCATAACAAGTCCCAGTGAAGACAACCCATGGCTGTCTGTGCTGCACAGGATCAGCATGTGTGTGTCAGGTAGGAGAGGGAAATAGTTAGGAATCTGGCAGCCTGAGGCCAGAAGAGCTTCTAAAAGAACCTCATATGTTCATTAGGAAGTGCAGTGAGTCAACCTAAGAAAGACCTGACACACGGTGAAGCTTCCTCTGTTGTTCGTGAGTGAATGCCAAGGGTTCTCACAAAACTGAAGCAGTCCATGCCCTATAAACAGTCAAAACTAACTGGTCGACCTACCACACCTTTTCAAGACCAAGCTTCACACTGAGGAAAACCTCTGGAAAGAGAGCTGATATTGACCAGGATAGAGACAATAGAAGCAAAAGTCAGAGAAATCTAGATAAACATGGAAGGAGGAAAAGCAATCATGAGCTCTCAGAATTCATAGGGCCTTGACTTCTTAAAACTGCAAAAACAGCAGAAAAGAGAACTCCAGAGTTCTAAAGCTAGAAAATCTATCCTGACTCATCCCTCCCTCCACAGACTACAGGAAAAGAAATTTCATGTAAAACTGAGCATGAGAAAAAGACTATACTTAAATACCACACAAAATGATTATGAAAACAGCAAGGCAAGAGCAGGAGGAGAAGGGGACGACAGAGGATGAGATGGTTGGATGGCATCACCAACTCAATGGACACGAGTTTGAGTAAACTCTGGGAGTTGGTGATGGACAGGGAAGCCTGGTGTGCTGCAGTCCATGGGGTCGCAAAGAGTCGGACACAAATGAGCAGCTGAACTGAACTGAAGAGGAGAATAATGTTCTTACATATGATAAAAGAATGACCCCTCCAAACTGTACAGACAAGAGGCTGTCATATAGAGGGAAGTAAGTCAAAAGAGAAACACAAATACCATATATTAATGCATATATGTAGAATCTAGAAGAACAGTACAGATGAACCTATTTGCAAAGCAGAAATATAGACACAGACACAGAGAACAAATGTCTGGACACCGGGGTGGGGGGTGGGGAGAGTGGGATGGACTGGAGGATTGGGATTCACATATATACACTACTGTGTATAAAGCACCAGCTTCCCTGGTGGCACTAGAGGTAAAGAACTCGCATGCCAGCACAGGAGAAAAAAGAGACATGGGTTCGATCCCTGGGTCAGAAAGATCCCCTGGTGAAGGAAATGGTAACCCACTCCAGTATCAGTATTTTTGCCTGGAGAAGCCCATGGATAGACGAACCTGGTGGGCTATAGCCCATGGGGTCGCAAAGAATTCAACACAACTGAAGCAACTTAGCACATGTATAAAATAGAGAACTAATAAGAACCTGTTGTATAGCACAGAGAACTCTACTCAGTGCTCTGTGGTGACAAAGAGAAGATATATGTTTATAGCTGATTCACTTTTCTGTACAGCGGAAACTAGCACAAATTGTAAAGCAACTAAACTCCAATAACAAAATAAGAAATAAATTCAAAAATAAATAAAATTTTAAAAAGCGGTGACTCTTGAAGTTTTCTTGTTTTCTAGGGGCAGAAAAATGTATTGCATTATGAATGATAAGTCCTGAGCCTGTTCTGTTAATTAAAGTCATGAGAAAAAAAAATATTACTTCTTAGTGGGGAATGAGAGGAGGAAGAATCTGTTTATTAATTGCAATTGCTTATAGCAGAAAATCAACAGACCATAACTAAAAACAAGGAGATTGAAGGTGTTAGTATACAGATGAAAAAAAAAAAAGAAAGAAAGAAATATCTATACACTGCTATGCAGTTAAGTCCCAAATTACATGTTTAAGGGAAAATAAGAAAATATATCAATACAATATTGTAAAGTTAAAAAATGAAAAAATATATATATAAACATGCATTTGATATGCTCCTATTTATTGAGAAAGATTATGTATATACTTCAGTTCTTAAAAAACAATAAAAGATAAACCATGAGTATTTTTAATGGTTATCTATAAGTGAAGGATTAGGTTAGAGTTAGCTTCCCTGGTGGCTTAGTGGTAAATACCCTGCCTGCCAATGAAGGAGAGGTGAGCGCGATCCCTGGGTTGGGAAGATCCCTTGGAGGAGGAAATGGTAACCAACTCCAGTATTCTTACCTGGGAAATCCCACAGATAGAGAATCCTGGTGGGCTATAGTCCAAGGGGTCACGAAAGAGTCAGACATGACTTAGAGACTAAACAGCAACAACATAGGGGAAAGAAAGAGTAGGGTGAAAGGCACAGAGATCGAAGGTGGTCTTATTTGAATACATTTTGTCTTACAAGTTTGATTTAGAATTATAAATTATTTTATGTAATTGTAAACTAAACTAAAAGTACTGAAAATGAAA
>NW_011494899.1:408128-408444 GCF_000754665.1 Bison bison bison
ACACACAGAAAATCCGGTTGAACAGTTGCCACGGCACAGAACTGAGAATGGCACACACACACACACACATGCACACAAACAGACACCTGTTGTACAGTCTCCAGGGAACAGGGCTGAGAATTCACACACACACACACACACGCAAACCGGTTGCACAGTCGCCAGGGCACAAGCCTGAGAATGGCACACTAACACACAGACACACAAACATACTCACACAAACTGGTTTCACAGTCGCCAGGGCACCGTGCTATGAACAGCATCACACACACACACACACACACAAGCAAACCGGTTTCACAGTCACCAGGGCACA
>NW_011494899.1:408544-413094 GCF_000754665.1 Bison bison bison
ACCCTGTATGCGAGACAGCAAAAGAGACACAGATGTATTTCAAATAACTTTAAAGGACAGTAATTTTACCTGTACATCCCTAGTGGACTACAGACCAAGGATTTTTTTTAAGATACAATATCAAAATACTGTTTTCCATAATTATAGTGCAAGAGATGGTGTTGGTATTCTTCTCCCACTGTGTGTTCAATAATTAGGCAACTTTCTATAATACTCTAATTCTATTATTCCCAATTTTCATGAGATCAAGCATCTCCCAAGAAAGGAGATAAATACGTAACACAGAAAAGATTAAGGAAAACTCCTATAATCCTGGCATTAAATTGGAAATATCAGTATAAATTCACGATATAGATTCTCTTAGAAAATATTTCGTGTACCCCAATGTTCATTGCAGCACTGTTTATAATAGCCAGGACATGGAAGCAACCTAGATGCCCATCAGCAGATGAATGGATAAGAAAGCTGTGGTACATATACACAATGGAGTATCACTCAGCCATTAAAAAGAATACATGTGAATCAGTTCTAATGAGATGGATGAAACTGGAACCTATTATACAGAGTGAAGTAAGCCAGAAAGAAAAACACCAATACAGTATACTAACGCATATATATGGAATTTAGAAAGATGGTAACAATAACCCTGTGTACAAGACTTCAAAAGAGACACCGATGTATAGATCAGTCTTATGGACTCTGTGGGAGAGGGAGAGGGTGGGAAGATTTGGGAGAATAGCATTGAAACATGTATATTATCATGTATGAAACGAGTCGCCAGTCCAGGTTCGATACACGGTACTGGATGCTTGGGCCTGGTACACTGGGACGACCCAGAGGGAGGGTAGGGGAGGGAGGAGGGAGGAGGGTTCAGGATGGGGAACGCGGTATACCTGTGGTGGATTCATTTCAATATTTGGCAAAACTAATACAATATTGTAAAGTTTAAAAATAAAATAAAATTTAAAAAAAAAAGAAAATATTTCTTAGCTTTGTTGACTGAAAAGACTTAAAACATTGAAAACCTGATAGCAATGAACATTCCCAAAGCACAGACTGCAATCTTGAAATTTCATTTCCTAGTAGAAGAAATCAGGTTCCTAGCAGAAAAGACTGATTCTCTACCTGAAGCAGGAAATGCACAAGGTGAGCCTAGAACATTATTAATATAAATTAATAAATTAATATTAATATTGCCACACTGGATTCCTACAAAACTTTCCAAGATGACCGCTAGCATAGTGTCAGAATCAGGAACCAAATCAAAGAGACTTTCACTGGCCAAAACAGGACATTTTGAGCATCAGGCGGAAATAACTTCAATTGGTTAAAACACAACAAATTTCTTTGCACTCATGAGAACATAATGATGATTTCAAAATGTAAAGTAATTGGTCACTATTGAAAGATAATAGAGAACTCAGTTTACTATTTTTGAAACCTTGACTTCCTTACTCTAGGTAACGAGAGTAGAGGGGAAAAGTTTTTTTATTCCTAAATCAATAATTCTATACTGAATCAATAATTCAACGAATCAAAAAGAAGCAATAAAATTAGAATGTTGCCATTTTGTAACCCCTGCTTAATAAACAAATGCAGGTATTGACAATTGTCACCAACATAACAAAAAGAGACTTCATGTGCCTCCTGGTGGAAAGTCTTGTCAAAGAAAAAATAATCAACCTGAATACTTTAGATCCAATTGCCAGTTTATAAGAAATAGAGGACAGAGAAAATGTCTTAAATGTAACATGTGGATGCAATCACTCAAATCCAGAATTAGGGAAGCTATGGGGTCGCTAAGAGTCAGACACGACTGCGCGACTTCACTTTCACTTTTCACTTTCACGCATTGGAGAAGGAAATGGCAACCCACTCCAGTGTTCTTGCCTGGAGAATCCCAGGACGGGGGAGCCTAGTGGGCTGCCGTCTATGGGGTTGCACAGAGTTGGACACGACTGAAGTGACTTAGCAGCAGCAGCAAAGACAAAAGACATAGTTGCAAAGGGGAAAAAAGAGATGGAGTGAATGTTAGATTTAGGATCTTAAAATACATGTCAAACAAGGTATGGACTTATTCAAACAAAGTTATTAAAAAGTGATGCATGAAAAACAGAAATTTGACTACCACCTTAATATAGTGTTGAAGAACTCAAGTATTACGGTTACTGAAGAATTATTGTTAACTTTTGAAGGTATAATAATGATATTCTGTGTTGTTTATAGATTCCTTGATTTGTAAAAATATATAACTAGTAATTCTGGGAGCAATTATATAATGTCTGAGATTTGCTTCAATGTATAATATTATGGACAAAACACAATATGAGTACAAATACACAGGTGAAACAGGGAGAAATCTGAATAAGATCGGCAGATTGTAGCACTGTTAATATCCTAGTTGTGATATTGTATGGCAGTTTTTGTTTCGTTTGTTTGTTTTTATTTTCTGTACAGCATGTGGGATCTTAGTTCCCTGACCAGGGATCAAACTTGCACCCCTTGCATTAGAAATAAGAGTCTTAACCACTGGACTGCCAGGGAATTTCCTGTATTACAGTTTTCGAAGGATGTTACTTTTAGGGGGAAAACTGGGTGAAAGGTATACAGATCTGTTTCATTTCTTACAGCTTCATGTGATCTACAATGATCTCAACAAAAATTCAAATTAAAAAATAATAATAATTTTGAGGATATTGGTGGAAGCATAGACAAAATAAGAATGGCAATGTTGGTGATTAATTTATAATTGTTGAAGCTGAATTTTAAGTTCAAGGGAGTTTATTATACTATCTTAAAGCTCAACATTCAGAAAACGAAGATCATGGCATCCGGTCCCATCACTTCATGGGAAATAGATGGGGAAACAGTGGAAACAATGTCAGACTTTATTTTGGGGGGCTCCAAAATCACTGCAGATGGTGACTGCAGCCATGAAATTAAAAGACACTCCTTGGAAGGAAAGTTATGACCAACCTAGATAGCATATTCAAAAGCAGAGACATTACTTTGCCAACAAAGGTTTGTCTAGTCAAGGCTATGGTTTTTCCAGTGGTCATGTATGGATGTGAGAGTTGGACTGTGAAGAAGGTTGAGTACCGAAGAATTGATGCTTTTGAACTGTGGTGTTGGAGAAGACTTGAGAGTCCCTTGGACTGCAAGGACATCCAACCAGTCCATTCTGAAGATCAGCCCTGGAATTTCTTTGGAAGGAATGATGCTAAAGCTGAAACTCCAGTACTTTGGCCACCTCATGCGAAGAGTTGACTCATTGGAAAAGACTCTGATGCTGGGAGGGATTGGGGGCAGGAGGAGAAGGGGACGACAGAGGATGAGATGGCTGGATGGCATCATTGACTCAATGGACGTGAGTCTTGGTGAACTCCGGGAGTTAGTAATGGACAGGGAGGCCTGGCATGCTGCGATTCATGGGGTCACAAAGAGTTGGACACGACTGAGCGACTGAACTGAACTGAATTCAAATTTGTATATGTTTGTAATTTTCTATGACACAGTTTTTAGTAAATTTATTTTTCATATCTCTCCATCTGTGAAACTTTGGAAGACAGTATTTGTATCTCATATATCCCTAGTTGTTTGCATAGGACTTGGTTGAAATATGTCAACCAGTCAAGCTCCTGGTTCAATGAACTAATAGAAAAATGGAATAATGAATGAAAGCATATATAAATAGAAAAATACATCATACTGGTGAAGGTTTTAATCCGGGAACAGATGCCAATGTCCAATTGTTATCAACTGTGCCAAAATAAAGACTTGGGATAACAGAGCTACAGTAGACGATGAAAGTGTGTGTACTCAGTAGTGTCTGACTCTTTGCAACCCCACAGACTGTAGCCCGTTGGGCTCCTCTGTCCATGGAATTTTCCGGGCAAGAATACTGGAGCGGGTTGCCATTTTCTGCTCCAGGGGATCTTCCTGACCTAGGGATCAAGCCCACGTCTCTTGTGTCTCCTGAATTAACAGGTAGATTTTTTAATACTGTGCTACCTGGGAAGCCCAGTAGACTATGAAACTACTTGCCAACATTTGATTACCCATCTTGGTGGTGGATAATTTTATTGAAACTTTGCTTGTCATATGACTTGCTTCAGTTCAGTTCAGTTCAGTCCCTCAGTCGTGCCCGACCGTTTGCGACCCCATGAATCACAGCACGCCAGGCCTCCCTGTCCATCACTAACTCCCGGAGTTCACCAAGACTCACGTCCATTGAGTCAGTGATGCCATCCAGCCATCTCATCCTCTGTCTTCCCCTTCTCCTCCTGCCCCCAATCCCTCCCAGCATCAGAGTCTTTTCCAGTGAGTCAACTCTTCGCATGAGGTGGCCAAAGTACTGGAGTTTCAGCTTTAGCATCATTCCTTCCAAAGAAATCCCAGGGCTGATCTCCTTCAGAACGGACTGGTTGGATCTCCTTGCCGTCCAAGGGACTCTCAAGAGTCTTCTCCAACACCACAGTTCAAAAGCATCAATTCTTCGTTGCTCAGCCTTCTTCACAGTCCAACTCTCACATCCACACATGACCACAGGA
>NW_011494899.1:413229-419342 GCF_000754665.1 Bison bison bison
CTTGTAATATGCTATCTAGGGGTCATAACTTTCCTTCCAAGGAGTAAGCGTCTTTTAATTTCATGGCTGCAGTCACCATCTGCAGTGATTTTGGAGCCCCAAAAAATAAAGTCTGACACTGTTTCCACTGTTTCCCCATTTATTTGCCATGAAGTGATGGGACCAGATGCCATGATCTTCGTTTCTGAATGTTGAGCTTTAAGAAAACTTTTTCACTCTCCACTTTCACTTTCATCAAGAGGCTTTTGAGTTCCTCTTCACTTTCTGCCATAAGGGTGGTGTCATCTGCATATCTGAGGTTATTGATATTTCTCCCAGCAATCTTGATTCCAGCTTGTGCTGTTTCCAGCCCAGCGTTTCTCATGATGTACTCTGCATAGAAGTTAAATAAACAGGGTGACAATATACAGCCTTGACGTACTCCTTTTCCTATTTGGAACCAGTCTGTTGTTCCATGTCCAGTTGTAACTGCTGCTTCCTGACCTGCATATAGATTTCTCAAGAGGCAAGTCAGGTGGTCTGGTATTCCCATCTCTTTCAGAATTTTCCACAGTTTATTGTGATCCACACAGTCAAAGGCTTTGGCATAGTCAATAAAGCAGAAATAGATGTTTTTCTGGAACTCTCTTGCTTTTTCAATGTTCCAGCAGATGTTGGCAATTTCGTCTCTGGTTCCTCTGCCTTTTCTAAAACCAGCTTGAACATCTGGAAGTTCACGGTTCACGTATTGCTGAAGCCTGGCTTGGAGAATTTTGAGCATTACTTTCCTAGCGTGTGAGATCAGTGCAATTTTGCAGTGGTTTGAAGATTGTTAGGCATTGCCTTTCTTTGGGATTGGAATGAAAACTGACCTTTTCCAGTCCTGTGGCCACTGCTGAGGTTTCCAAATTTGCTGGCATATTGAGTACAGCACTTTCACAGCATCATCTTTCAGGATTTGAAATAGCTCAACTGGAATTCCATCACCTCCACTAGCTTTGTTTGTAGTGATGCTTTCTAAGGCCCACTTGACTTCACATTCCAGGATGTCTGGCTCTAGGTCAGTGATCACACCATCATGATTATCTGGGTCGTGAAGATCTTTTTTGTATAGTTCTTCTGTGTATTCTTGCCATCTCTTCTTAATATCTTCTGCTTCTGTTAGGCCCATACCATTTCTGTCCTTTATCGAGCCCATCTTTGCATGAAATGTTCCCTTGGTATCTCTAATTTTCTTGAAGAGATCTCTAGTCTTTCCCATTCTGTTGTTTTCCTCTATTTCTTTGCATTGATCACTGAAGAAGGCTTTCTTATCTCTTCTTGCTATTCTTTGGGACTCTGCATTCAGATGCTTATATCTTTCCTTTTCTCCTTTGCTTTTTGCTTCTTTTCTTTTCACAGCTATTTGTAAGGCCTCCCCAGATAGCCATTTTGCTTTTTTGCATTTCTTTTCCACAGGGATGGTCTTGATCCCTGTCTCCTGTACAGTGTCACGAACCTCATTCCATAGTTCATCAGGCACTCTATCTATCAGATCTAGGCCCTTAAATCTATTTTATTTTTAATAATTTTATTGAAACTTGGTTTGTCATATGACTTGCTTAGCCAATTACATATGATGAGAAGTCATTAGTGTCACTTCTAGGAAAATCGTTAGGCAATAAATCACCAGGGGTAAAAAAAAAAGAAAGAGAGAAAGAGAATTCACCATGTTCTCTCTCTTTCTCTGGGACAGGAAGACAAACATTAATTATTTCAGAAAGTGTTTGCTGCATTTCAATGTATGGATCCCGAGTAATGTAGAACAGAGATGCAGACAGCCAGTGATGAGTATGTAAAGTATGCAAGAAAGAAACCTCTGTGTTGAACACCACCAAGATTTTAGAGTTGTTTTTTACTATATGATAAGAATAGCATCACCTGATAGAGAGTTACTGGGGTTTTGCTTTATTTTAGCAGGAGCAAGAATAGTAAAAGCCAAGCTCACAACACCCCAGAGAGGGGTTGATGAAAACATAAACTAATGGCAGTAGAAAGTGATGGAGCTGAGAGACATCATAAAAGTAACATCCACAGGACCAGAAAAATGAATAGAAGGCATCAGGGAGAGAAAGATTCAAGAAGTTGTCCAGGAATGTCTGGGTACATGGTGCTACTATTACTGAGAAAGCACTGGGAGACGAAGAGAAGGCTGTTATGGAAGGGGAAGATAATGACTTTGGTCAAGCAAGACTAAAACTATACTCTATTTGTGTTAAAAGCTCTGCTCGCCACCCAACAGACCAATAAAAGATGCTGGGATAGGGAATAATGACTTGGAAGGCTCAAAGTCCAAGAAGATGGCAGACTAATGTCCTAGGAAATCATCTTACCCAAGTCAGAATTCAGGCTTCTTTTATACTAAAAGAGGAGGGAGTATGACTGGCTTTTGCAAACTTCTTGAGGTTGGAATCCTTTGTTCTTGCAGCTGTCCACAGAGGCCAGGTCATGATGTTCCTGTAAGCCTCCATCAGGACAAATGTTACTCTGTTCTGCAACTTCCTATCTCCTTATGAATGCTGCTAAGTCGCTTCAGTCGTGTGCAACTCTGTGTGACCCCATAGATGGCAGCCCACCAAACTCCCCGCCCCTGAGATTCTCCAGGCAAGATCACTGGAGTGGGTTGCCATTTCCTTCTCCTTATGAATAGGAACGTGTTAAACTCTTAAACGGAGAAGGCAATGGCACCCCACTCCAGAACTCTTGCCTGGAAAATCCCATGGATGGAGGAGCCTGGTAGGCTGCAGTCCATGGGGTCTCGAAGAGTCGGACACAACTGAAAGACTTCGCTTTCACTTTTCACTTTCATGCTTTGGAGAAGGAAATGGCAACCCACTCCAGTGTTCTTGCCTGGAGAATCCCAAGGACGGGGGAGCTGGTGGGCTGCCGTCTCTGGGGTCGCACAGAGTCGGACATGACTGAAGCGACTTAGCAGCAGCAGCAGCAGCAAACTCTTAAAAGTCACAACCTTGACAATGGATGATCTTGTATATTTCCGGCTACAGGTAAAATTCTTAACTGGAAGAAAAAACAGTAGAATACAAAGATTAAAGAAATAAATCTAATATGGAGTCAGATTTGTTTTTTCCCTGTTAATTTGTACAGTCTATCTGTTCAGTAAGCAAAGCAGAATCTCAACACAGACTGCAGGTATCAAAAGGGTAGTGATATGAGAGGGGGCTCCTCCCAGGGTTGTGTACGTGTCCAGCCAGGCTAAGCCTGCAAAATCCCTGACAGATGGGGGTGTTCCTGCTTCTCCACCTTTGCCAAGGAAGGCAAATTCCCTGACTTCTCCAGGACCCCAGCAGTGTCTGACAAGGCCAGTCGTCAGCAGGTTTTCCTCTTAGTAGGCAGGCAGCATCCGCCCCTGGGGTGGGCAGACCGCAGAGCATCAATCAATAATCACTTTTATCAGAGCTTTCAAGATTTGGCATTGGAGGTAGTGTTCCTGGATTCCTGGAGTCTGTCTGAGCTTCAACCTTGAAAAGGCCTCTTTCCAGAAGTCTCTTTCCTTGCCAAAAATAAAACAAGCTATGAGAGATCTAAGCCATATATCTTTATTTGGGAGCTTTCTGTGGGCAGTCTCTTACTAGCAGTGGTAATAATAAAATAAAAATTATAAAAATTATAATTTATTTAGCACTTCATTATATTCCAGATATTGTGCAAATGGCTATTGTGCAAATGGCTATTGAGCCTGGCAGGAACGGGGGAACCTGGGTCTTTCCAGTCTCAGCTGGCCTTTTCCAAACAGTGAATCCAGCCTCAGTGAAGCAAGATGCTACCCACTCAACCCCATAACAGATCAGGAGCTTCCTTCTGCCTATCCCCACTACTGACCCCAATCACCCTACCAGAGAAGCAGGTGGATCTAGCCTGAAATGCCAAGGACTGGATCCCTTGAGTGACGTAATTTATCAGATTCCCCAGTTCCCCGACAAAATGAGGACAATGGGCAAGACCTACCTAACAATGAGCTAGTCAGGCTCAAATGGACTTACGTATATGAAAGAACTAACGACCAGGCTTGGTAGCCATTCAGCCAAAACACAGACATAGCATCTTCCATTTCCACTACTGGGAGACTCAGGACTTTTCTCTTTGAGGCATGACTTAGAGACAGGAGCTGGAAACCAGATATACCAGGGCACACATCTCTAGCTCATCGCAAGTTCTCCAAACTCTGCTCATTTGTAAAATGGGAACAATGACAGGGGCTCCTTCCCAAGACTCTTCTCAGGTCCCAGTGAGATCTTACACGTAAAGCTCTCAGGATGGAGGCTGGCCTGTCATCGTGTTCACCAACCAGGCTGTTAGAACGCTTGGTTTGGTTTCGTTTTCAAACGCCTCTTCTCCCATTTCCCTGTCATGTGCTACCACGTGCAGCGCCCACCTGCACTCATTTGAGAGTACCGCGTTTTAATCACCACTCAGGCTGGTCTGCAGACAGGCAAACTCAGAGCCTCAGTCACGTCCTAACGCTTCACAGGGTACATGAAGCAGCCCCGGACTGTACTTTGAAAACATCCTGTTACTGGCTTCTGGGGAATGAATAACTCCTTCCAGATCTTTATTTTAGAGATGTCTCTGCCTAAGAGGGCAAAAGTGTTCAAGAGAAGAGGATTATATTCTTGTTCTCAGACGTTGTTCTGGAAAAGGAACACAAAGTGCTCCCAGTAGGTCGGCATCGATACAATTCTATATTTAATGGTGTGGTTTTGCTTTTGTGAATTCATTATTAGCTGGTCATTAAGAGTATAATCACTGATTGGAATTGGTGCAGAGGGAGGAATTTTCTTGCTGTCTGCTTCTGAATCTTAATTGTAAGGCAGATGGAATGAGTTTGTGAACTGACCTGGGAACGTGTCTGAAGACATCTTTCTGGTGAAGATGAAAACAAACAAATCAGCCCACAGGCAGCCTGGTTCCCAACTCAGTCTGAACGGTGGGAGGGAGGGAAAAGCAGGCAGACCTTTCTTGGGCTGAACTCTGGCACCAGTGGCAAAGGAATTTGAAATCCACCAAAGGAATTTGAATTGACCACCAGAGAGACAAAAGCTAGAGGGATACTCAAATAGATTCATCAAACTTGTTCATTACCCCTAGGAATAAGCATACCCACCTAGATGCTTATTACGTACCAACCACATGCCCCTGGGAAAGTGCCTTTTTCTCCCTGAGCCTATTTACCTGCCTGTAAAATGGAAATAACAATGTTTTCTCAAGATAATTTCTGTAAGATTTAGTGAACCTATGCTTGGTATGTGGTAACTGTTCAGTATGAATTATAATATTATATTATATTATTATTGTATATATTATGCTATAATATAATAATTGCAGGTTTTACTTGTTAAGTAGTTTATACAGGTTTACACACGTTACACAGATTAGTTCATGTAATACACACAATCCTATAAATAATCATTCTTATTCTTTAAAAAGAAAAAAGAGGAAAACAGAGGCAGAACACTCGATGACACAAATCAAAGCAAGATTCTCTATGACCCACCTCCTAGAGTAATGGAAATAAAAACAAAAGTAAACAAGTGGGACCTAATTAAACTTAAAGGCTTTTGCACAGCAAAGGAAATGATAAGCAAGGTGAAAAGACAACCCTCAGAATGGGAGAAAATAATACCAAATGAAACAACTGACAAAGGATTAATTTCCAAAATATACAAGCAGTTCATCCAACTCAATACCAGTAAAACAAACAACCCAATCCAAAAGTGGGAAAAAGACCTAAACAGACAATTCCCCAAAGAAGACGTATAGATGGCTAACAAATACATGAAAAGATGTCAACATTGCTCATTATTAGAGAAAGGCAAATCAAAACTAGAATGAGATACCACCTCACACTCATCAGAATGGCCATCGTAAAAAGTCTATAGACAATAAATGCTGGAGAAGGTGTGAAGAAAAGGGAACTCTCTTGCACTGTTGGTGGGAATGTAAATTGGTACAGCCACTATGGAAGACAGTACGGAAAGTCCTTAAAAAAAAAACTAGGAATAAAACCACCATATGACCCAGCAGTCCCACTCCTAGGCATATACCTTGAGGAAACCAAAATTGAAAGAGACACATGT
>NW_011494899.1:419442-419680 GCF_000754665.1 Bison bison bison
AGAAACTTACAATACCATGTGTATAACAGATAGCCAATGGGAATTTGCTGTATGTCTCAGGGGACTCAAACAGGGGCTCTGTATCAACCTAGAGGGGTGGGGTGGGGAGGGAGATGGGAGTGAGGCTGAGAGGGAGGGGACATATGTATACCTATGATTGATTCATGTTTAGGTTTGACAGAAAACAACAAAATTCTGCAAAGCAATTATCTTTCAATTAAAAAAAAAATAAATTTTT
>NW_011494899.1:419780-420130 GCF_000754665.1 Bison bison bison
GACAGATGAATGGATAAGGAAGTTGTGGTACATATACACAATGGAATATTACTCAGCCATAAAAAGGAACACATTTGAGTCATTTCTAATGAGGTGGATGAACCCAGAGCCTATTTTACAGAGCGAAGTAAGTCAGAAAGAGAAAGATAAATATTGTACACTAACATATATATATGGAATCTAGAAAGATGGTACCAAAGAATTTATTTGCAGGGCAGCAATGGAGAAGCAGACACAGAGGACAGACCTATGGATATGGGTAGAGGGGAGGAGAGGGTGAGATGTCTGGAGAGAGTAGCCTGGAAACTTCCATTACCATATGTAGAACAGATAGCCAACAGGAATTTGCT
>NW_011494899.1:420230-426666 GCF_000754665.1 Bison bison bison
TACAACTCAAAACAAACAACCAAAAACCCCAGAAAATTTAGACTTAAAGAAGGTAACTTACTTTCCTGGTCTCAAAGCCAGCAAGTACAGGGTAGAACAGGTTTTAAATTCGGATGATAATCTGATTTCAAATCTTAAGTCTTAATTCCTACAATATCATGGTCAGCAGCAGAAGCAGGAACATCTGGATTCATCAATAAATAACCCACCATCCTAGCCCCCAAACAGCTTGCAGACTGATGGGGGAGTCAGACATGGAAACACATAAATGACTCAACGATGTGTTAAGCACTGGAATAGAGTCACAGACAAATGCTGTGAATATATCAAGGAGAAACAAGCTTGTCTGTCTGGTCAAGTGAGAACAGAATCACAGAGGAGACAATATCAAAGCTCAGGAGCCCACCAGGCTGAGAAAAGGGAGCTGAGGTCAAACCAAGGAAATGGGAAAACAGGCACAAGGTCATAAAATCACATGGGCATGCTTTGCCCAGGCTGATGGAAAGTCCAGTGTGCCTTTAGTGGATAGAGCATGGATTGAGAGGGCAGAAAAAGCTCAGCATGGAGAGGTTTACTGGGCCAGATTATGAAAACTCTTATGTATGACAAGTTTCAGCATTTGTCCTGTAAAAACCATGGAGTGAATGGCAGGGAAGTAGACCCATAAGGTTATCAAACTGCATTTTTTTAAAGAAAACTCTCCCATGGCAGTTTAGGGTAGTGGAGGCAGAACTTGAAACGGTGGAAGAGACTTTGAGAATCAAAGAACTGGTGAAGGACAGACAAATAGAACAGTGTCAGCAAACTGTAGCCTGCAAATAAGGCAGAGTAAATTCTCTGGTCCAAGAACGAAATTCATGTTCTAAGATGGGGAATCATGTCTGCATAGAGGTCAGACACAGAGATGGGGAGGCTTTAAAATGAGAAATGAAGGAGGCAGAAAATGCCCAGAAAAGGCCTTTTGCTTGAAGAAGACAAGCATTTACTCAGACATTCAATAAATTCATATTAAGTGCTTATTTGTAGGCACTGGGAACACAAAGATGAACACATCGCTGTAGTTATGTCGTTCTCTCCCCTGAGCAGAGTCAGTACATGAGAAGAACACAGAGGACAGGAGGGCTCAAGGGTCACGTGGGAAAGGCCTTACAAAACATGCTCAAGTTATCTCTTCACCTTCCAGCAGAGCAAGCGTGGATGATGAACAACTTGACCTGGGGGTCATCACCCAGGGAGGCAGTGCGCTCCCAGAGCACCACAGGGATCTGGTGAAACAGGATTTGAAATAGGATGACCAGGATGGAGAAAGGTATTTTTTTTCTCCTCAAGAAGGATGTAGAGTCCACAGACCCAACACTGGTAATCTGAGTGACAATGGAGAATAACTTTCTGTGACAACATTAGGACAAGATAGAGCAGCCTGGTGCCACTTTAGGAACATGAGATCTGGAGTTTGGCCAACCGAGATTCTCTCCTATTGAGTCTCTGAGTGATCTTGATTGGCAACTTCATCTTTCTGCTGTTTCTCCAGCCTCTTCATCTGAAGAATGTGAACAATAATATCTTCCACCTAGGTTTGTGGAGAGGAATACATGGGACATTATGAAATGCCTGTTGAAGGGACTGCAATATAGCAGTCGAATGCTGGGAGTCTCTGAGGAAGACTAAAATGTTTATCTCTTCTCCTTGCCCACATTTCTAAGCAAGGGGAGAAATAAAATATAAGAATGTTCTGTAATAACCTAAATGGGGAAAGAATCTGAAAAAGAATGGATCCATGTATATGCATAACTGAATCATTTTCCTGTATATCTGAAACTAATATAATATTGTAAATCAACTATACTCCAATATAAAATAAAAATTAAGATTAAAAAACACAAGAGTAAAGATGGAGGTCCAATATTAACTTTATTACTCATGTGCAACTCTTTGCAACCCTTTGGACTGTAGCCCACCAGGCTCCTCGGTCCGTGGGATTTTTCAGGCAAGAATACTCGAGTGGGTTGCCATTTCCTCCTCCAGGGATCTTCCTGACCCAGGAATTAAGCCCATGTCTCCTGTATCTCCTGCACTGCAGGCAAATTCTTTACTTGCTGAGCCATCTGGGAAAACCATTACTAATTATCTGCATAACAAAGCACCTTAAAATTTAGTGACTGAAAAACAATCTTCATTTTGCCTCTAAAGCTGCCATTTGGACACAACTAAATGGGGACGCCTTGTCTCTGCTCTACTGAGAATCAGGTGGGGCAACTCGAAGGTCAAGGGCTAGAATCATGTGATGATTCAGTCACACAACTGGCAATTGAGGCTGCCATCAGCTGGGCCCCACAGCTGGGACACTGATAAGAGTCCCCTCAATATACCAGTTGGATTCTGTGAGCAAGCCTCCCCAGAGGACCAGGCGGAAGTTGTATTGCCTTTTATGACTTAGCCGTGGCATTCACCTGGCATCACTTCTGCCATTTCCATGGTCCCACCCAGAAGTAGGGGTGGGGACACAGATTCCCGACTCTTGATGGAGGAGCATCAACATCACATTTTAATAAGAACACATGTGAAACAAGATATGTATTGACACAATCATCTTTGGAAAATACAATCTGTCCCATCGATAGGTGTAACCAGTCAGGCTAAGCTGTGGAGGAGGGTTTAGTATACACACAGATGTGGGAAAAGTTTAGGAAAGGACCTGGACCTAATTATGGTGGAAGTTGTTACCACATCTTAGCCTGAGGGATAAGGGAGAGGAGTGGTTGCCTGGCAGACTGCAGTAAAGAAAGTGGCCAACCAAAAACAGTCAGTGCAGAGAGAGCCAAGGAAATAAATACCCCACCCTCACTCTCCTTTTGATCTCCCTCCAGACCCCTCATTCCAAGTCTTCAACCAGAGGGCAAGATAGTGTGTCGATGCAGGAGGCAGTTCAAGATGCAACAGAGAAGAGAGAAAGCAGAATATGGATCTGGAGGGGCAAATAAAAGTCATACAATACAAAATCCACATTGGGATATCTGGGTTTAGGTAGGATGGCTAAATGGTTTAACTGTCTTAAAGCCTCTCAATCTCCAAGTAGGGCCAGCCCATCCATAGGAAGCTGGCATCCTCAGAGTAGAAACTTTTACCCTGGCCATTGCCCGCCACATGTTGTGTAGAAAAAGAAGGAGGAAGGGACCATATCAGTCCCCTTTGCTTCATTAACCCAAACAGAAATGCAGATGGGTCACCAACTGGAAAATTCACTCCACCACTCCAGAGGTGGGAGGTGTAAAGAGGATGGGGGAAGGGAAGTCCCAATTAAGGAACTGGGCAGGGGTCAGAGGGGGGTTCCCTCCAACAGGGTTCAGTCCTCCTCTCCCTCTTGTCTACCAGCCCCTTGCCTCCTGCTAAAAAGGAAACCGTGACACTAAGTTATGTGAGTGGAGTGTAGAGAAGGAGATTCTGTCTACATTAAGCCAGCAGCACAATCCATCAATTTCAGGCACATCAAACAGACCAACTGAAAACAAAAGACTTTGCACTGGATTTCTGCATTTCCCATGTACGCAAATAATACGAGAGGAGACAAGCAATGCCCGAGCATCTCAATCTTCCTCCTTCCAGATCCTAACAGAAGCTGACACTCTGCAGGGCAACTTCTCAAATAAACAGCCAGGGATGGACAAGAAGCAAATGCTTTGTGCAAACACCAATAATTCTCATTCTATCCTCTTATGTATTGACATGTTCTAGCTGTAATCTTTTTTTTTTTTTTAAAAGCTTTCTTCTTTGGGAGAAGGTAAAGTGGCTCAGAAGGCAATTTCAGTGACAGAGAGAGCAGAGGAGAAAGAAGGGTGACATGGAAGGTGGTAGCCTGGTGGTGGCCTCATCTGGGAACCCATCCCAGATCTCCCATGCATGACCAATAACCTCTCCTTTTTACTCCTTCCACACGCTGAATTATACATGGTGTCTCTCTGTTCACATGGTCCACCCTCCTTAAGGGTAGAGGCAGCTTCCTACAGGTAGAGGCTGCATTTTTCTCACCTGTACCTGGCTCATTAAACATGAGGCGTTTAATAGCATGAAGTAGGATTGGATGGGGCTTCCCAGGTGGCACTAGTGGTAAAGAACCCTGCCAATGCAGGAGACGTAAAGAGATGCGAATTCGATCCCTGGGTCAAGAAGATCCCTTGAGGAGGGCATGGCAATCCACTCCAGTATTCTTGCCCAGAGAATCCCATGAACAGAGAAGCCTGGGAGTCTACAGTACCTAGGGTCACAAAGAGTCAGACATGACTGAAGCAACTTAGCACACATGCAGGGTAGGCCGGAGTGCACACACCTGCTATGGAGAAAACTGTAACATTCTTCCTTTTCTCCACTTGTAATGTTCTGTATATGATACATGGGAAATTGCAATACAAGCCATAATGACTACAGTGTACTACACTCTCTGAGTGCTGAGAGGCGCAGCAGTCAAGACCCAGGGGCTCCATGGTCAGAATAGTACAGACTATTTCAAATCAGAAATACAGTACAGTTGTTAAAAGCAAGATGGCCTTGGTTCAAATCCCAGTTCAACGTATTACTAACTGTGTGATTTTTCTCAAGTCACTTACCCTGTCTGTGCCTTGGTTTAAACATTTGTAAATTTGGGACTATCATGCCATTACCTCATGGAGTGGCTTGAGAGTCAAATGAGCCAATATAGAAAAACTCTTGGGGGACATCCCTGGCAGTCCAGTGGTTAGGACTTCATCTTCCAATACAGGGGGCTATGGGTCCTATCCCTGGGCAGGGAGCTAAGAACCCACATGCTTTGAGGCCAAAAAAAATAAAACAGAAACAATATTGTAATAAACTCAATAAAGATTTTTTAAATGGTCTACATCAAAAAAAAGAAAAGAAAGAAAAACTCGTGAAACAGAACCTGGCATAGAACATGCACTATATTATTAGCTGCCATTGATAAACATTTTTATTTTCATTATAAATATTAATAACCTATATATAGCTAGTGTCTCAATCTCCTGCAAATCTTAGAGGTATAATATTCCATCCTCTTGCCACCGCACTTCTGGTGGACAGGTGCACACTGTCACACTTTTGTCTCCATAAAATTCACTGAGGTAGATATCATTATTCCCCCATTTAGTAGATGAGTAAACTGACGTTCAACAGGAAAGCTACTCCTGGTCACACAGCCAGGAAAGGGTAGAATCGGAATCCCAACAGAGCTCGCCATACTGTCAAGCCCTAATCAGCCCTTTCTTAGCCGGAGGATCACTTTGGGCTCCAGTCACTATGTGTGAGCTAACCTTCCCTCTCCCACCTGCTATCTCCTCCTGCTCCATCCCTTCCACCCACTTTCATTTAGTAAGTGTAAAAATACTTCTACTGATTTATTTATTCATAATTTTCTGAACACCCACATGTGCCAGTCACTAGCATGTGTGCTGTGGGTTAAAAGAAAAAAAGTACTCCACAGTCCCTGACCACAGAGTCTAGGGAACTCTGAGTTTTTAGTGCCAGGCAAATATTCATTAGGTCATTTCATGATGGAGCTGGAGGGAGAGATGGATGAACACAGTAAATGGCTTAGGCTGAGGTCCTCCTGGAAAGCAGAGCCTGAGTCAAGGCCTTATATGCAGGTATTTTGTTTTGGACAATGAGCCAGGGAACAGGAGTGGGAGACTGGATAGTGAATCATAGAAGTGGAACCCATGTAAGGCACGATGCATGATATTGTGCAAGTATTAAGTTGGCCCACACAGTGAACACTTGGGACATGGCCCCCTGAGACCTTCAGAGGAACCCTCTAGAATGCATCTCAGAACTGTCTACCAATATTTGTCTACTATCTCAGTAAAATATATAAATGGAAAATAAAATCATATAAAACCTAGAAGAAAATCTCAGCAAAAAAAAAAAAAACAACAAATTGTGACCTTTGGCAAAAAGTTCTTAGACATGAAAGCAAAGGCATGATCCACAAAATAACAAATTTATAAACTATACTTCATTTAAAAAAAAAAAAAAAAAACTTCTGCTTTGCAGAAAGAAATGTTAAGAGGATGAAAGGGAGAGCCAGATACTGAAAGAAAATATTTGCAAATCCCCCAAATTTTGTATTCAGTATATATAAAGAAAGTAAAAACTAAGCAATAAGAAAACAATCTGATTTTTAAAATAGGTAAAAGATTTGAACAGATACTTCAAAGAAGATATCTGTATGGCAGATAAGAAAATGAAAAGATATTCAACATCATAAGTCGTTAGGAAAATGAAATTAAAATCATGGATATCCCGAATGTAGAATGGCTACAATCAGATCAGATCAGATCAGTCGCTCAGTCGTGTCTGACTCTTCGCGACCCCATGAATCGCAGCACACCAGGCCTCCCTGTCCATCACCAACTCCCAGAGTTCACTCAGACTCACATCCATCGAGTCA
>NW_011494899.1:426766-433428 GCF_000754665.1 Bison bison bison
AGAGTCTTTTCCAATGAGTCAACTCTTCGCATGAGGTGGCCAAAGTACTGGAGTTTCAGCTTTAGCATCATTCCTTCCAAAGAAATCCCAGGGCTGATCTCCTTCAGAATGGACTGGTTGGATCTCCTTGCAGTCCAAGGGACTCTCAAGAGTCTTCTCTAACAACAGTTCAAAAGCATCAATTCTTAGGCGCTCAGCCTTCTTCACAGTCCAACTCTCACATCCATACATGACCACAGGAAAAACCATAGCCTTGACTAGATGAACCTTTGTTGGCAAAGTAATGTCTCTGCTTTTGAATATGCTATCTAGGTTGGTCATAACTTTCCTTCCAAGGAGTAAGCGTCTTTTAATTTCATGGCTGCAGTCACCATATGCAGTGATTTTGGAGCCCCAAAAAATAAAGTCTGACACTGTTTCCACTGTTTCCCCATCTATTTCCCATGAAGTGGTGGGACTGGATGCCATGATCTTCGTTTTGAAAAGCCAGCTTTTTCACTCTCCACTTTCACTTTCATCAAGAGGCTTTAAGGGTGGTGTCATCTGCATATCAGAGGTTATTGATATTTCTCCTGGCAATCTTGATTCCAGCTTGTGTTTCTTCCAGACCAGCGTTTCTCATGATGTACTCTGCATATAAGTTAAATAAACAGGGTGACAATATACAGCCTTGACGAACTCCTTTTCCTATTTGGAACCAGTCTGTTGTTCCATGTCCAGTTCTAACTGTTGCTTCCTGACCTGCATACAGATTTCTCAAGAGGCAGATCAGTAAAAAATTGTTAAAAATCCAACATTACCAAGTCCTGGTAAGTTCAGGGAGCACTGGATCTTTTGTGCTTTGCTGTTGAGAACGTAAAATGATACAGGAAAATATTTTGGCAATTTCTTATAAAATTGTAAACACACACTTATTACATAGCTAAGAAATCACAATCCTTACATGTACACTAAAGGAATGAAGTGAAAGTGAAAGTCGCTCAGTCGTGTCCGACTCTTTGCAGACCCCATGGGCTGTAGTCTCCCAGGCTCCTCCATCCATGGGATTTTCCAGGCAAGAATACTGGAGCAGGTTGCCATTTCCTTCTCCCAAAGGAATGAAGAGATATATTTACTCAAAAATCTATATGTAAATGTTTATAGCAGCTCTATTCAAAATCATTCCAAAAAAATTGTAAGTAACCGATATGTCCTTTAGAAGGTGAGTAGATAAACAAACGATGGTAAATCCACACAATGGAATACTACTCATCAGTACAAGAAACAAATTACGGATACTCACAGCAGCTTGGCTGAATCTCAAAGGCACTGTGCTAAGTGAAGGAAGTCAAATTTAAAAGATTATACAGTGTGCGCGTGTGTGGGTGTGTGTATCTTCCCAACCCTGGGATCAAACCCACATCTCCTGTGTCCCCTGAATTGGCAGGTGGATTCTTTACTGCTGTACCACCTGGGAAGCCTATGCACAGTATACGGCATGAGATTTTAGAAAAGACCAAACAGTTGCAAAGGCTAGAGATGGGGAATGGTGAGACTACAGAGGAACAGCACAAGGGAGGTTTTCTAAATCTTGGGGCTGTCGTGACTGTGAAGGTAGTCACAGAAACATATATGTAATAAAACTCCCAGAACTGTAACAACAAAATCAAATGAGTTTTACTGTATATAAATTAAGAGCAAACAACCCAAAATAAAACTCAGAAGGTAGGCTCCAGGATCATTTTATCTATTTGGTTCTCAGCTGCAATTCTGGCTGTGTGACCTTCAGTGAGTCACTTAACCTCTCTTTGCCTCAGTGTTGTAAAATGAAGACATTTTCTGCCTCATAAAATTTTGGGGAGGACTGAGAAAATCATACATATCCAGAATGTGGTGTGTAAAATAAATGTCATTATAAAAAAATGCTTACTCTCATCATTAAGTTTAGTCCAGTTGTACACTGATTTTACTTTGTTATTCAAAGACTGATTTCTTCAGGGGGTTTGTACAGGAATTCTCACTTAATTCAGAATATCCTTATTTCTCAATGAAATTTTTTCATCTGTACCAGATTCAGAAGGAGTTTAAGAATTTTGTAATTTACCCTTATAAGACCCTGAGATCATCCTTCTGTATTAAGCTGTCTGCCAGGTTTTGAAGATTTTTCAAGTTTGCCAGTTTAAACTAGTTTTGGGGAGGAAGTCGGGACCAAAAATTGGAGTCCAGAAATGGAGTGGTGTCATCTGCTTAACACTGCATGGCTCAAATTCTTCCTAGCCTGTCTTGAATACCATCACTTTGATAGAGTGAATTGTGATTCTTGACACAGAACAACAAATGACTCACACACTCTTCCTCAACCGTGGAATTTCCTGTTATTCTTTTCTTTCATGTCCTGTGGTTCTTGAAATAATCTCTCTTTTATATTCCTTCCATCTCCCAGTCCCCAGCTTCCCACCGACTCTAACACGCTCAAATAAGGAGATGATGGCCTTTGATATGCCATTTTCGTCTTCAAAGGACTAAGTGTCTCCGCTCTCCTTCTTGAGTCATCATTAGCCTCCTTTAGCACATTTTCCACTGGAGATAATTGTTGTGACATGTCCTCAATTCCTTTCTAATGAAAGTGGAGCATAACCCAAGGCTTTTCAAAATTTGAACAAAAGGATTTCATCTCAGGCACACAAAACGCAGTCATAGCCAGTTGCCAGTTCCACGCCTTAACAAATGTATATTGAACACTGTTTGTGCAATGCACGAAAGAAACAAACACGACTATGAACGGCCCCATGAAGCCACAGGGATTCTCATATATTGCTGCCGAGAGTGTAAGTGGGACTAACACTGGAGAAAACAGTTTGCCATTATTATTAATGCTGAAGATATACCCTGTGACCCAGCCATTTCACTCATGGGTCTCTATCTTAAAGAACCCACGCACGTGTGCACCAAGAGAAGTGTCTAAAAATGTTACACAGCATTGTTCCTGACAACACCCAAACCTGAACAGCCCAAAGGCTCATCAACATCTGAATGGATAACATACTGCTGTCTGTTTGTACAACGGTACACAGAAAGGAAAATTAATTAACAACAGCTCTGCACAACGACATGGATGAGTCTCACAAACACTGTCAAGCGAAAGAAAGTCAGACATAAAAGAGTGCATTTGATTTAAATCAAGTTCGAAAAACGTATAATTAAGTCATACTGTGGTACAGATGGTAAATAAAAGATAAGTATGGAAATAGTTCCTATAAAGTCAGTAGTTAACAGTCACTTCTAGCAAGGAGGGGAATGAGTCATCAGTGATATCAATAATGTTTTATTTCTTAACCTGAGTGGTTGTGTCAATTCATACTAATTTAATTATATATGTGTATATATATGCATATATTGTTATATATGTATTTATGCTCTTTTCTTATGTCAATTTATACTCATTCAGCTATATGGATATAACTATATATGTGCATATAGTTATATATATATGTATCTCTTATGCTCTTTTCTTATGCAAATTTGTTATGTAAATTGATACTCATTTAACTATATATATATGTGTATATAGAGTTATATATATATCCCTTATGCTCTTTTCTTATGCATATTATGTTTCATAATAAAAACTTTTTTAAAAAGGTAAAGTTAAAAGAGAAAAGTAAAGAAACAGGCTTACCATCTTTCTCCCACTGGATGCAGACTGCTAAAAAATAAACAGCAGGGGACGTCATTGGTGGTCCAGGGCTGGGGATGTGGGTTCCAACCCTAATCAGAGAACTAAGGTCCCTATGGCACTGAGTGCTGCCAAAAATTTTCAAAAATAAATAGCATCAGGTAAATTAGCAAAGATGAGAATTTGAACCACCAAATGGGAGGGGGGTTTGGGGATTGTTTTGTGGTTTTTTTTACTAATTTTATTTTCTTTTTTATTGGAATGTAATTGTTTTACAATGTTGTATTCGTTTCCGCTATACAACAAAGTGAATCAGCAATCTGTATGTATGGACCCCTTCCCTCTTGAACCTCCCTCCCACCTCACACCCATCCCGCCCCTCTAGGTCATTACAGAGCAAGGCGCTGTGCTCCAAGCTTCTAGCTGGGGCTCCAGACTCAGAAAGAGTATGAAACACTCACCTTTTCCTTCTCTCTGTTCACACGTATCCATGATCTCAAGGGGCAGAGGGTTCTATGGGAAGCCACAAGGGCCAAATTGTGAGCTAGGCGATCTGGCTCTGATCCGTGCAACTGTGATCCCAAGAAGGTGGGAGAAGGTGGGACTTTTAAAAACATGCATTTTTATTTTAAAATAGTTTTAGATTTATAGAGAAGTTGGGAAGGGAGCACAGAGAATTTCCATTTACCCCACAGGCAATTTCTCCTATAGTTAACATCTAACAGTCTGAGCTGGGCCCTGAATACACGCACAGTTTAAGTGGTTGGTGCAGAAATGTACTTAACACCCTACCTTTCTACCCAAAGGAGAGGAAAGGGGACCCCAAACAAATGTAAGGTGCCAGAGGCATGAGGGAGACATGAGAGCTCAGGAAAGTGATTGCATAAAGTGGTTGATGAATTCCTATGCTCACATCCAAGCTGTGCCCGAACAGGTCTGATCTGAATCTCTCTTAACCCTGAGACCTGGATCAGCAGCTACACCACTACTCACATACTTAGAATAACCACTGGAGGGTGCAGACATGGGCAGACATATAGCATTATGGAGTCTTGGAAGCAATTGATATTAAAATCAGAGGCCACACAAGGAAAGTTGGAACTTTCCACCGGAGTCTAAGCAGATTGATTTCCTACCTGAACAAAAATGTTCCACCAGGTCCCAGAGTTACATAACAGGCAATTCAAAATGTCCACAGTCTAATCCAAAATTATTTAACATACCAATAATCAGAAAACTTTTAACTCCTATCAGGAAAAACAGTTAAAAGATGACATAGATGTTGAAATTATCTAACAAAGGCAGTCAACATACAAAAATTTTATTAAAAAAAAGAATAAAAGTATAGTCTAACTATAATAATACTTATGTTAGATACCAAAAAAATAAAAATAAAAAATAAAACTCAATATACAAATGCTCCAATAAGCAATCATCAACAATCTTGAAACAGGCAGAAACATAAAAAGTCTTATTAAAGAAATAAAAGATCCATCAAAGAATCAAATAGAAATTTTTTAAAAAAAACTGAAATTAAAAAAAAAAAATCTCCCTGGATGAATTCAGTTGCAGATTGGATATGACAGAGAAAATATTTAGTGAACTTGAAGGTTTATTAGTAAAAATTATCCAATTTTAAGAACAGAGAAAAAAGATTGAAAAAAAACAAGCAATCCATTACAGGCCTGTGGCATTATAACAAAAGGTCTAATATTATTGTCATCTGAGTCTAAAGGGGGCAGTTAAAGAGTGTGACAGTGAAAAACTATTTGAAGAAATAAAGGCTGAAAACTTCCCCAATCTGGCACTTTGGGATTATTAAAAGGAATATAGTCAAAGTCTAAATAGAAACATTAAAACAAAATAATAAAAAACATTCAAAATAATCCATAAGAAAGCAGGATAGAGAAAATAGAGAAACAAAACCAAAGGGAACAGAGAACAAAAAAACAAAAGAATAAATCTAAATCAAAACATATGCCACCTAACAAGTTTCAAAACACCCCAAGCCAAAAAAAAAAAAATCTACATAAATCCACAATTATGGTATGAAATGTTTAACCCTCATCTTTCAGTAATAGATAGAACTAATAGTCAAGAAATTAGCAAAGATATGGAAGAAATAACAAAAACATCAACTGACCAGACCTCATTAGTTTTATAGAACATTCTACCCAACAACATCAAAATACATATTCTATCCGTGTGCATGTGGAATACTTACCAGGTAGACCATATTTTTAGCCATAAGACACACCTTAACAAGCTTAAAAGAATCAAAATTCTCCAGAATATGTTCTTTGACTACAACTGAATTATATATTAACAAAGTCTGGAAAATCCCAACACAGCTGTTTATTAAAAACATCCTTCTAATTAATCAATGAGCCGAAGAGAAAATCTCAAGAGAATCATGTTGAACTGAATAAAAATATAACACCAAATTTGTCAGGTGCAGGTAAAGCCGTGCATAAGGGAAATTTCATAACATTAAATGCTCATGTTAGAAAAGAAGAAAGGTCTCAAGTCAACAATCTAACTTTACACCTTAAGAAACTAGAAAAAAATGAGCAAAATAACCCAAAATTAAGCAGAAGGAAGAAAATAAAAAAGAGCAAAAAGAAAAATGGAGTATTACTCAGCCATTAAAAAGAATACATGTGAATCAGTTCTAATGAGATGGATGAAACTGGAACCTATTATACAGAGTGAAGTAAGCCAGAAAGAAAAACACCAATACAGTATACTAACGCATATATATGGAATTTAGAAGGATGGTAACAATAACCCTGTGTATGAGACAGCAAAAGAGACACCGATGTATGGGTCAGTCTTATGGACTCTGTGGGAGAGGGAGAGGGTGGGGACATTCGGGAGAATAGCATTGAAACATGTATAATATCATGTATGAAACAAGTCGCCAGTCCAGGTTCGATGCACGGTACTGGATGCTTGGGGCTGGTGCACTGGGACGACCCAGAGGGAGGGTAGGGGAGGGAGGAGGGAG
>NW_011494899.1:433528-479523 GCF_000754665.1 Bison bison bison
AGGGAGGAGGGTTCAGGATGGGGAATGCGGGTATACCTGTGGCGGATTCATTTCAATATTTGGCAAAACTAATACAATATTGTAAAGTTTAAAAATAAAATAAAATTAAAAAATAAATAAAAATGTAGAGTGAGATATATATTTTGAAAAGAGATAAATATCACCTAAATAGCCATAAACAAAGAATATTAACTTTTAATTATAATTGTTTTCTAAGTTATCTGCTCTAAAGATCAAAATGTATTCTGTATTATTCCTATTATTACTTGTTACAAAGTTTAAGTTATTTAGTATAACAAATCTGGAAACATTTTTATTGAAAATATTTTTAGCATAATATTATTTAAATATGTACAAATGTAAATTAAGGAAAAAATAAAATCCTCATTTGTATGGCCCTTATTCACCAATGCAACCAAAATAAGCACATTAATTAATAATAAACATAATAAAAGTTAGCAAAATTTAAATTAAAAAAAATGAAAAGAGAAAATCAATGAACTGCTATTTTAAAAGACAAAAAAAAAAAGATAAATCTCTGAGACTGACTGTAAAAGACACCAATTACCAACATCAGAAATAAAAGAGGAGAGAGAAAAAAAAGAAAGAAAGAAAAGAGGAACTAGTAATAGAACCTACAGACATTAAAAGGATTGAAAAAATGTTATGAACAAATTGACAAGGTAAGGTAAGGTAATTGACAAGGTAAGGTAAACTTCACTAATTGGAAGAAATGGACCAATTCCTGAAAAATACACGAACTTCTCGATTTCATCCAAGTGAAACAGATACACTGAATGGACTTATACCTATTAAACAAGTTGAATCCAGAGTTTTAAAGTCTTCCAAAAGAGAAATTTCCTTACCCAAACTGTATCAGTGCAAATTCTCCCAAACATTTAAGAAATGAATAACGTCAATTCTAAACAATCTCTTAAAGAAAATATAAGTAGAGGAAACACTTCCCAACTCATTTTGAGATCAGCATTACCGTGATACCAAGGACAGTTCAGAGCTGGCAGTACAGAAGTGCGAGTCATAGTGTAACAAGGCTTTCCGGATAGCTCATCTGGTAAAGAGTCCTCCTGCACTGCAAGAGACCCCAGTTCTATTCCTGGGCCAGAAAGTTCCCCTGGAGAAGGGATAGGCGACCCACTCCAGTATTCTTGGGCCTCTCTGGTGGCTCAGATGGTAAAGAATCTGCCTGCAATGCAGGAGACCTGGGCTCTATCCCTGGGTTGGGAAGATCCCCTGAAGAAGGCATGGCAACCCACTCCAGGATTCTTGCCTGGAGAATCCCCTCCAAAGGAGCCTGGCAGGTACAATCCATGGGGTCACAAAGAGTCATGGGGTCACATGACTGAGAGACTAAGCACAGCACAACAGCACAGTGTAGCAGGAAATAGCAGTGCACATGCAAAATCCGTGCAATTAGCTGAGATTATCCAAGAAGAACACATCTAATAGGAAGAACCCGGAAACCATGGGAGAACACTGGGAAACCACAAAGGACTGGCAGCTGAGAAGTGATCAGAACTGAGAGCAAGGGAAGCAACAGCTTCACACACACACACACACACACACACACACACACACACACACAAAACGAGAGGTCAATAGCATCAAGAGAAGCAGTGTGATGCTAAATGAGAAGAAAGGTGCCTACAATTATTGTCCACTTACGAGTACAGGCTCCCTAAAAGGGAACCATTGTGCACTCACTGTTGGGATTGTAAAGTGGTTCGACCACCATCAAGAAGAGTATGAAAGTTCCTCAAAAAATTGAAAATAGAACTATAAGTACAACCCATCAATCCCACTTCTGGGTATATAGCCAAAGGAAATGAAAACAGGTCATTGAAGAGCCATCTGCCCTCCCATGTTTATTATAGCATGATTCCCTGGTGGATCAGACAATAACAAATCTGCCTGCAATGCAGAGGACCCAGGTTCAGTTCCTGGGATGGGATGATCCCCTGGAGAAGGGGATGACTACCCCCTCCAGTATCCTTGCCTGGAGAATCTCATGGACACAGGAGCCTGGCAAGCTACAGTCTATGGGGTTACAAAGAGTCGGGCACAACTGAGCGACTAAGCACACACACACATTCACAATAGCAGCTATGGAAACAACCTATGTGACCGCCAGTGGACAAACGGATAAAGCCGTAGAATGCATACATAATAGAATACTGTTCAGCCATGAGAAAAGAAAGGAAATCCGGTCATTTGTGACAACACGGATGGACTTTGAGGACATGATGCTAAGTGGGATAAATGAGAGAAAGACTAATACTGTATAATAGCCCTTTTACCTGGAGTCTAAAAAGAATTGAACTCACAGAAACAAAGGGTGGAACTCTGAGTTGGGGAAATAGGAGAGATACTGTTTAAGGTGCTTGTGTGTGTGCTAGGTCACTTCAGTTGTGTCTGACTCTTTGTGATACTCTAGACTGTAGCCTGCCAGGCTCTTCTGTCCATGGGATTCTCCTGGCAAGAATACTGGAGTGTTTGCTAACACCTCCATCACATAACTGCAATATAAATGCATCATCTTATACAATAAATAAATGCAAAGCTTATGCAATGAAAAGTGCAAGTGTTAGTGGCTCAGTCATGTCTGACTCTTTACAACTTCATGGACAGCCCACTAGGCTCCTATGTCCATGGGATTTCCCAGGCAAGAATACTGGGACAAGTTGTCATTCCTTTCTCCAGGGGATCTTCCTGAGCCAGGAATGAAACCCAGGTCTCTTGGATTGCAGGCAGATTCTTTACCATCTGAGCCTCCAGGAAAGCCCCATATTGCAATATAAATGCATCAAATCAATATGATGCACCCCTTATACAATATTATATGTCAGTTATTCCTTAATTTTTTTTAAGGGAATATAGGCTGTCAAGTTCATCTCACTGGGCTCAAATCCTGGCTTCAGTAACTTGGTGCTGAAGTTACTTAGTGCCTTATCTATAAAATGGGCTGATAATGGTTCCTGTTTCAAAGATTGCTGTCAAAGAAAAGAATGAGCTAACAGGAGTAAACACTTGGAATAGTTGCTGGGCACAAAGAAAATACTTGATAAATATTGTGTATGTATGTGTGTGCTCAGTCGTGTCTGACTGCTTGTGACCCCATGGACTGTAGCCCTCCAGGCTCCTCTGTCCATGGATAAATATTAGCTACTAATATTTCAGTGTTCTTCCTGCTGACTTTCCTGGCAGGAACTATACATAACATGCTGCTGCTGCTGTTAAGTCGCTTTAGTCGTGTCCAACTCTATGCAACCCCATAGACAGCAGCCCACCAGGCTCCCCTGTCCCTGAGATTCTCCAGGCAAGAACACTGGAGTGGGTTGCCATTTCCTTCTCCAATGCATGAAAGGGAAAAGTGAAAGTGAAGTCCCTCAGTTGTGTCCGACTCTTAGCGACCCATGGACTGCAGCTTTCCAGGCTCCTCGGTCCATGGGATTTTCCAGGCAAGAGTACTGGAGTGGGGTGCCATTGCCTTCTCCGATGTGGAGGCAAAATGAAGTGAACAACCACCCCCCACCCCCCACCTTAGCTGGTCTTAATGTAAACACATGATGGCCCTTGCAGCAAACTCTGACATCAATAGAGCTTCAGTCCTTCTCTGAAAATGCTCAGAGAGCACAGTGAAAACCCAGGTATGGGTGTGACCTTGTTTTCTGACTGTGCCATGTAAATGAGCCTATCTTCCACATACAGTTAAAAGACAACATGATATTTATATAGGATCTGTAGGCCAGTTCGCCAAAAATAATGGTTATAGCCCTGGATTCTGCCTCCAACTGGCTGTGTGCCTGAATGCTCAGTTGCCTCTGAGTCTGACTCTTTTCAACCCTACGGACTGTAGCTCACCAGGCTCCTCTGTTCACGGGATTTTCCAGGCCAGAATACTTGAGTAGGTTGTAGTTTCCTCCTCTTTCGGACTGCGAGATCAAACCTGCATCTCCTGCATTGGCGAGTGAATTATTTACCACTGAACCACCTGGAAAACTCTGAAGTGGCCACAGGACTAGAAAAGGTCAGTTTACATTCCAATCCCAAAGAAGGGCAATGCCAAAGACTGTTCCAACTACTGCACAATGTACTCATCTCACACACTAGCAAAGTAATGCACAAAATTCTCCAAGCCGGGCTTCGACAGTACATGAACCGTGAACTTCCAGATGTTCAAGCTGTATTGAAAAAAGACAGAGGAACTGAAGATCAAATTGCCAACATCCACTGGATCATAGAAAAAGCAAGAGAGTTCCAGTAAAACATCTACTTTTGCTTTATTGACTATGCCAAAGCCTTTGACTGTGTGGATCACACAAACTGTGGAAAATTCTTCAAGAGATCGGAATACCAGACCACCTTACCTGCCTCCTGAGAAATCTATATGCAGGTCAAGAAGCAACAGTTAAACTGGACATGGTACAACAGACTGGTTTCAAATTGGGAAAGGAGTACATCAAGGCTGTATATTGTCACCCTGCTTATTTAGCTTATATGCAGAGTATATCATGTGAAATGCTGGGCTGGATGAAGCACAAGCTGGAATCAAGATTTCCGGGAGAAATATCAATAACCTCAGATATGCAGATGACACCACCCTTATGGCAGAAAGTGAAGAAGAACTAAAGAGCCTCTTGATATAAATGAAAGAGGAAAGTGAAAAAGTTGGCTTAAAGCTCAACATTCAGAAAACTAAGATCGTGGCACCCGGTCCCATCACTTTATGGCAAATAGATGGGGAAACAATGGAAACAGTGATAGACTTTATTTTCTTGGGCTCCAAAATCACAGGAGATGGTGATTGCAGCCATGAAATTAAAAGATGCTTACTCCTTGGAAGGAAAGTTATGTCCAACGTAGACAGCATATTAAAAAGCAGAGACATTATTTTATGGTCTGTCTAGTCAAAGCTATTGCTTTTCCAGTAGTCATGGATGGATGTGAGTTGGACCATAAAGAAAGCTGAGTGTCAAAGAATTGATGCTTTTGAACTGTGGGGTTGGAGGAGACTCTTGAGAGTCCCTTGGACTCCAAGGAGATCCAACCAGTCCATCCTAAAGGAAATCAGTCCTGAATATTCACTGGAAGGACTGATGCTGAAGCTGAAACTCCAATCCTTTGGCCACCTGATGCGAAGAACTGACTCATTTGAAAAGGCCCTGATTCTGGGAAAGATTGAAGGTAGGAGAAGAAGGGGATGACAGAGGATGAGATGGCTGGATGTCATCCCGACTCAATGGACTTGAATTGAGTAAACTCTGGGAGTTTGTGATGGACAGTGAGGCCTGGTATGCTACAGTCCATGGGGTCTCAAAGAGTCAGACACAACTCAGCGACTGAACTGAACTGAACACCTGGAGTTCCCAATGGGCTGTGTGAACCTGGGCAGTTCCATTGACTTCTCTGAGCCTCAGTCCCTCCTCAGTTTTGACTCTTATCTTCCCGTCTCATATCACAGCTGTAGGGCTTGAGCAATCACTGAAAGCAGACTCCTCTCTCACCTCAGTATTCCTGAAGATCTTCAAGGTGCAGCTGTGTCTGAAGTTGCCAGCCTGAGACTTAGATGGGAGGGTTTGAGGATCAACAGGCCAGTGTGGATGGTTTAGAAATGACACAATCACTCCTTTTAATCCTGGGGTTAGAAAGAGTCCTTGGAGAAGGGAATGGCTACATATTCCAGTATATTTGCCTGGAGAATTCCATGGACAGAGGAGCCTGGCTATGGTCCATGGGGTCACAAAGAGTTGGACATGACTAAGCTACTAACACTTTCACTTTCCCATCACTCCCTAGAATTTCAAATCCCCTTCTAAGAGGTCAAGAGGTTACCCAAACTTTCTGCCATAATGTTGGTGATGGAGATCTCACTACATACCAAAGCCAGACCCCAAAAGCCTATTCTGCATTTGAACAGTTCTCACCATTCAAGAGTCCCTGAGGATGTGGGTATAGCAGAATCACTCATACAACAGTCATGGGAGCTGGGTGCCAGGCCAACTCCTGACCCCAGTTAACTGTGAGATCTTGAACAAAATACTTCTCCTCTGTGGACCAGTTTCCTCTGTGGAACTACCCAAGGAGATAAACAAAAACAAGTAAATTTCCAACCAGAATACTTTACTGCTATTCAATAAGAAGGTTTTCTTCCCTCCTCCTTCTCTTTGTCTTTGGGTGGCATTTAACGTCCATGGAAAGTGTAGGTTTTAAAGCCACCGTGGCAAAAATGCTAGCTGACAGTGATGCCAAATGGGATGAGGGCAACGTCACCTCAAAACTGCTTATCATTTGGGGACACAGGAGGAAATCAACTCCCTGTTATTTCCCAATTATTTCTCCTTCTGAAGCTCATTAAGGCATTCTTAATTCATAATCAATACATTAAAGTCCCTCTGTTTTATAAAATAGTTCATCAATATTTTATGGTTTTAATAATTTATGTTTTATTACAGAAGCAGATGGAACCCTACAGCACACATGTTCTCGAGAGAGTCAACAGAGGAGAAAGAAAACCTGAGTTGCAGATTCTGGGCTTCAGTAATCAGCCTTTCTGGGCCCCTGACTCCAACTTGGAGCTTTGGGAGGCAGAATGGAGGCTGGAAGATGAGCCACCTGACCAGACACTTCAAGAGGGAGGATCTGGATCCGATTATTTCCTGACCATCTCCCCCATGTCAGTCATTACACTGAGTACTCTGTCATGGCAGTCCAAACGCAGGTTAGAAAAGAATTTCCAGACACAGAGTATAGCAGAAAGGAGTGAGTTTATTAAGAACAAAGAGCAGAGACAGTGCGGACAATGGGAGCATGGCAGGCCGACGCCTTCTGATATGCCAGGGAGAGTCGACCCTCTTCATGGGTTAGTGGCCAATTTTTCTAGCCTCAAGACAAATAAAATTCCTGCTGGAAGGGTGGCATTATGTGGTTATTTGGGGGCATTTTTGCCTAATGCCCCAAATTTAGGGGTCAGGAGGCTGGCTGGGAAGGATCATGGGGACTTCCGGCAATGGTTCCAACGGGGCTCAGTCAGTTTCAGAGATGACCTTATTTCTCCATGTCCGCGGCCTTGGTGCAAAGCCTTATGTGTGTGGGCTAGGACTCCACTCCACAAACTCAATGGGTGTTATATCATCAGCTCTCCCTAATAACCTGACGACAAATCTTAGTTCAGGCATATAAACCAGAGTCAGGCAGTCACTGAGAATCTGATCCCAGACACATGCCTGTAGCACTGAGAACCTGAACTTTCTGGACTGTACCAGAGCTAAAGACACCACCAGTCATTTTTTAGAATATCTGCTAGCTGCCACCTTGTAGTTTCAAGGATCTCTCCTTGCAACTAGGCAACCAATTCAGACTCCAGCCAATCCTTGCTTAACAAGTACCCTTCTTACCAGCTCCAATCATAATACTTGAAAAACAATGTAAGTGTCTAACTGTGGCCTTGTGAGTTTTGCCTTTATAAGCCTCCTTCATTTTATGGTCCAGCAGAAAAAACACAGGGGCTTCCCAGGTGGCTCAGTGGTAAAGAATCCTCCTGCAATGCAAGAGAAGAGGGTTCCATCCCTGGGTGGGGAAGATCCCCTGGAGAAGGAAATTCTAGTATTCTTGCCTGGAGAATTCCATGGACAGAGGAGCCTGGCGAGCTACAGTCCATGGGGTTGCAAGGAGTCAGACACGACTTAGTGACATACAGCAGCAGCCACAGAACAAACACAATTCAAGTGCTTCTTGAATCTGTGCTTCCCGGCCTGCAGTCCTAAAATAACCCCAAATAAATGCCTCTTGACTTCAATCAGGTCTTCGTTTCTAAAGTTTTGGTTAACAAACCATAGGAGATATGTATCCTTGTCCCCACTGCCCAGATGGAAATTGGGGCTCGCAGTTAGCGTGTAACTTAGCCAAGACAGCACAGTCAGGAAACAGCAAAGCTGGGATTGAAATAAAGTCATCTGACTCCAGCATCTATGCAGTTAACAGCTTGCCATACAAGCTGTTACATTACAGTCAACAATTTCTTCCTTTGGAAATATTTGTTTACTGATCACAGGCTTTTCTAAGCATCCAGGATGCTAAGATGAGCCACACAGGCAGGAACCTGAACTCATGGAGCTAACATATTGGTGGAGTTAGACCACATACAAGTAAAGGTTTTTAAAAATCAAGAGAACACAGAACTCCCACCAGCATCCATTCAATTTTGCCTTTGCAACAAAGCTCCTGAAGCAGCCCATTTTGCATCACTAGCCAGGTCATGGCATGACGTGATCATCTCAGCCAGGCTCATGTGGTTGAGAGCAAAGACCTGGACTGGACAAAGGAGAGGTCAGACTAGGTTCCAAACAAGTACCCCCAGAAGTACATGATTTGATTGACTTTCCCGCTGGGAGTGTGTTTTCCCTATGTACCTATGAGTATTCTCCTGGGTGTTAATGTTTTCCCCGCAGCTGTTATTCTCAAGGGAGCTGTGGTTTACTGCAAGGCCAGGAGAGTACCTTCTTTCATAAGCTCACAAAGGAACTTCAGGCTTGGAGAAATACTTACTTTGATTTCCAAGACGAAGACAAATGTATAAAGCCTTGTTCCACTATAATTTCACTGTCTGCTTATGAATCTATCTCCCATACTAACTTCTTAAAATGGAGGTCTGTTTCATTACGTGCTAGACTCCATTGCCTAACACAATGCTGCTGCTGCTGCTGCTGCTAAGTCACTTCAGTCGCGTCCGACTCTGTGTGACCCCGTAGACAGCAGCCCACCAGGCTCCCCCGTCCCTGGGATTCTCCAGGCAAGAACACTGGAGTGGGTTGCCATTTCCTTCTCCAATACATGAGAGTGAAAAGTGAAAGTGAAGTCGCTCAGTCGTGTCCGACTCTTGACAACCCCATGGACTGCAGCCCACCAGGCTTCTCCGTCCATGGGATTTTCCAGGCAAGAGTACAGGAGTGGGATGCCATTGTCTAGGTGCTCAATAAATGAATCAAGGGATCACTCCTACGCGACTTTGTGCTAGGCACTTCACCCTCTGTGCCTCCGTGTCCTCATAGATAAAATAAGGCATAGAATAGTACCCACCTCAAAGAGCTTTCAGGCTTTCCTGGTGACTCAGTGGTAAAGAACCCATCTGCCAATGCAGGAAGCTCGGATTCAATCCCTGGGTCGGGAAGATCCCCTGGAGAAGGAAATGGCAACCCACTCCAAAATTCTTGCCTGGAAAATCCCATGGACAGAGGACCCTGGTAGGCTACAGCCCATGAGGTTGCAAAAGAGTTGGAAGTGACTTAGCAACTAAACAACAACAAGGTAGAACTTTCATGAGAATTAAGTGAGCAAACAGACATGAAGCTGTTAGAGGAATGCATGGTCCATAACGTACACAAAATAAACAGTAGTTTCCTGTTTGTCACAGTGGGTATGTTTAGTCATGACCATTTTCCTGATGAATATAATTTTCTCATGCATATTTTGTGCATAAGTATTTGTCCCATTCAGGATACGTTTTTGTAGGTATTTTAAATATTAAGTGTGGTTTTTTTTTTCCAGAATATATTTTTATCTGTGCCTATTTTTGGAGCACTTTTTTCTCCTAGTGAAAATTTTTCTTGTAGGCATTTTTTCCAGAAAGACTATTTCTCCAGAGGTTATCCCCACCTCACCCCTATTTTTTTGCAATGATTTTTTCCAGTGTATACTTTTCCTAATGAATATGTTCCTGGTGACCATTTTCATAATTACCATTTTTCTTAGGGAGCATTTTTAGTTAGAATTCTTCTTGATGTGTATTTTTCACAGTAGGTACTTTGATTAGACAGTATATGTTTCCATGGAAAAGGAAGTTTGTATCCAGTGGTTGTTTTTCCAAATAGGCATGTTTTCCCAGAAGTTACGTGTTTCTCCTTGAGTATTTCCACCAAGAAGCATGATCTTCATTATGGACTGAATTTTGCACCACTCCCCCCCAACTCAAATGTTGAGAGTACAAATGTGAGAGTTGGACCATAAAGAAGGCTGAATGCCAAAGAATTGATGTTTTCAAATTGTGCTGGAGGACTCTTGAGAGTCCCTTGGACAGCAAGGAAATGAAATCGGTTAATCGTAAAGGAAATCAACCCTGAACATTCTTTGGAAAGACTGATGCTGAAGCTCCAATATTTTGGCCACCTGATGCAAAGAGCCAACTCATTCAAAAAGACCCTGATGCTGGGAAAGATTGAAGGCAGAAGAAGGGGACAACACAGGATGAGATGGTTGGATGGCATCATCAACTCAATTGACGTGAGTCTGAGCAAACTCAAGGAGATGGTAAAGGATGGGGAAGCCTAGTATGCTGCAGTCCCTGGGGTGACAAAGAGTCAGGCGTGACTGAGAAACTGAACAACAACAACTCATGTATTGAACAAGAATCCCTATGTATTTGGAGGTGGGGGGGCCTTTAAGGAGGTAATAATTAAGGTTAAATGAATTCATAAGGATGGGGCTCTGATCCAATAGGATGAGTGTCCTTATAAGAAGAGAGAGAAACACCAGGAGTGTGTGCACTGAGAAAAGGCCATGTGAGGACATGGCAAGAAGGTAGCCATCTACACACTGTGAAGAGAGGTCTCAGGAGAAACTCATCCTGCTGACACCTTGATCTTGGACTTCTCACCTCCACAACTGTGGGAAAATATGTTTCTGATTTTTTAAACCACCCAGGCTGGTGTTCTGTTATAGCAGCCCAAGAAAACTAACATAGCCCCCAGTATTTCATATTTTTCTCAATGAAGCCAAAATAGCTGTAACCTTTGGCCACTTTCTGCTGATCACTCAAGAGCATCTCTTGCTCACTCCACATTGAACATTAAGGCCTAACACAGTAGAAGCAGAAAACCTACACTGGTCTATGGCTCCCTTGTGTGCTGATAAAAGGAGATACTGTCTTTAATCCAATTTATTTCCCAGCCAGCAGCCCTCCATAACTCTAGCCCTGCAAAATCAGCTCAATAATGAGTGCCTCCTTCCCATCCGTGCAGCCTGGAGGTCATATCACAAAGTGCTGCAGACACGTAAAAGATTGTGAGGAGTGCAGAGAAATGGCTTAGGTCCCTTTGCCTGGGTAATCACATCAGGGGGGCACCCCAAGAGTCCTCTCCTCAAAGGTCCATCCCTTCCATTCTCAGTATGGTTCCAGAGACCTGGATTTGGATTTGGAGACTTCAGACTCTCTCCACTAGAGGTCTTTCAATGGAGACTGGCTTAGCATTTGGGAAGATGCACCTTATATTGCATCTTCCCAAATGATATATATCAGATATAATGATATATATCTCCTTTTATCTCCTGAGACCTCTCTCCACAGCATGAGGGCTTCCCTCACAGCTCAGGTGGTAAAGAATCCACCTGCAATGCAGGAGATCTGGGTTCGATCCCTGGGTTGGGAAGAGTCACTGCAGAAGGGAAAGGCTACCCACTCCAGTATTCTGGCCTGGAGAATTCCAAGGACTTTGCCGTCCATGGGGTCACAAAGAGTCAGACACAACTGAGCTACTTTCACCTTATATTGAGGGCTTCCCTGGTGGCTCAGACATTAAAAAATCAACCTGCAATACAGGAGACTGGGGTTCAATCCCTGAGTCAGGAAGATCCCCTGAAAAGGGGAATGGCTATCCACTCCAGTATTCTTGTCTGGAAAATTCCATGGACAGAGGAGCTTGGCAGGCTACAGACCATGGTGTTGCAAAGAGTCAGACACTTTTCACCTTATATTAATACATTTACATGTTAGACTTTGAATAATCATATATTAACTCTGTGAGCATAAGGAGAAGTGCTGGGCAAAATAGACCAGAAAACGATGTCCTTGGCAGTCCAATGGTTAAGACTCCACATTTCCAATGAAGAGGGTGTGGGTTTGATCCCTGGCCAGGGAACTAAGGTCCCACATGCCTTGTGGCCAAAATAAAATATGTATTTCTTAAAAAAAAAAAAAAAGAAGAAGAAGAACTGAGTTCTGGCCAATGAAATCTGAACAAAAATGATGTGTGTCACTTCTATGTCCAACTGATAAAAGCCTCTTGGCTTGATCCTCACATTCTTCCTCCAGCTAAACAGAGATGTCTCTGATGACTTGTAGCAGAGCCACAAGGTAAAAAGAATATGGGTTCCTGAGGGACTGTGTGGAAGAGAGCCCTGCCCGCCCACGCTGGATGTGATGTGAGTGAGAATTACAACTTGAATGCATTAAGCCACTAAAATCTTTGGAGTCTTCACTACAGCAGTTAGCCTACCTTTGGCCATTTACTGCCCCTAGTTGAGCCTCAGTTTCTGGATTAACTAAAATAAGGCAACCATGCAATTTCTAAGATCACTTGCCTTAAAAAAAAATCTACAAAACTCTTACCTTACTTTAACCCTCATGTAACAGAAAACATTTGGAAGCAAAAAATAAGGCAGATTTTCAATTTTCATTAAACACTTCTTAATTACCTACAAAAAAAAAAAAAAATCTGCATGTCTCTGACTTTCTCCAGAATTTGGTTCCAAGTCTTCAGAGATTAAAAAAAAGTCAAGCGTGTCCATCCACCAAGTGAGCTCTTAATGTTATGTATGTTATGCTCTGAACAGATCCATTTGTTTTAATAATAGAACACCAGTTCCATCCATAACTGGCTCATTCTGAAACCAGGTTTCAATTGACTGAGCCTCAGAGCGTTTGAATTCCATAACAGAAAATCAGTCAGCGATTGACTGAATTTAACTAATTTCAATTTGTGGGATGGCTCCTGATTTAAACACCATTTCTTTTTCTTTTTTCCTATCACTCAGCTCTTTGCCAGCTGTACACTTCCAGATGGATGATTCTTCTAGATTTTCCAGCTAAGAGAGCTCTCTGGGGGTACCGTCCGTCTTAATGGAGCAAACACGTATCTTGATCGCCTCTGTTTGGGAAATTTGGGGCACAGCTAGAGGGAAGGACCTCTCTCTCCCCAGGCAAACTGTATTCACTGACAATAGTGAAGTCTTTCCCAGTTCCCATGATACTATCTGCCGGTGAAATCCACCAGGGCAAGTGAGAGAGAGAAAAGATGTGTTTTGTTTGTTATATGATGATGACTGATCTTCCTAATGGTCCCACTCTTTCCCTGCTTGACCCTAGAGTTTACGCTCAACCCAGCAGCCAGTATGATCCTATTAAAACACAAGTTGGACCAGGTCACACCTCTGCCTACAGAATTTAAAAGAGTTCTATCTTGTTCAAAGTCAAAGCCATAGTCCTTCCAAAGGTTCATGGGGCCCTACATTTTCTGGTCTGATGACATTTCCTTCTCATCTATTGTTCTTCCAACCCTGTGACTCGAACACTCTAACCAAACTCCTGCCTCAGGGCCTTGGCACTTCCTGTTTTTGCTTCCTGGAACAGACTTCCCGAGATCTCTTTGTATCCACCCCCACTTCCTTCAACTCTGTTCTGATAGAGAGCTCTTCCCTGAAAATCCTATTTATAACTCCTGTCACCAGTGGTACTGCCTGTCCTTCTTCCCTGATATTATTTCCTCTGATATTATTTCCTTTTCACCTTCTATATAGTCTTACTAGCACACCTAGGTTTTATTTTATTGTCTACCTAGCCCTTCTGTGAGAGCTTTTGGTGTTCTTTTGCTGCCATTCCCCTAGCACCTGGACGACTGACTGGGACATAGTGAATACTCACTAAATATGTTTAACCAAACTGAAATTTCGCTCTGCCCTCGTATTTATCAAATGATATTTGAGGCACATTGTATTCAACATATTCCATTCCGTGCTCTGGGCGGGTGTCAATTGTTTTTACCATAACTTTCCAGTAATTGCAAGTTTCTCACCCAAAGGTAGAAAATGCAGTGGCATTGCCCCACTCTGAAAAGCCAAACTTGAGAAAGACGGTGGTGGGCATTGCTGGATCATGGAGATCCCTTTCACTGATTTTTGACTGCATGGAAGGTTGGCTCCCATAACTCCAGCATTGTTCAGGGTCAACTGTATATGTATATATAAAGTCATATAGGCCATGATATGATATTTTATATAATTGTTTCTTTTTTAAAAATTTTATTTTATTTTTAAACTTTACATAATTGTATTAGTTTTGCCAAATATCAAAATGAATCCATCACAGGTATACATGTGTTCCCCATCCTGAACCCTCCTCCCTCCTCCCTCCCTATACCATCCCTCTGAGTCGTCCCAGTGCACTAGCCCCAAGCATCCAGTATCGTACATCGAACCTGGACTGGCATCTCGTTTCATACATGATATTTTACATGTTTCATTGCCATTCTCCCAAATCTTCCCACCCACCTTTATATAAATATAAAATTATATATTTTATATAATTGATTGCATATTGTGTTATGCTATGTTGTGCTATAGTCAGAGCTTCTGTTATCAACCAAATAACGTTAGCTGTAATCAGATCTCAAAAGGATCTAGGATCTCCAAAGTTTAAGAATAGTGTTCTGGAATCTCAGCCGTAGAGAATGGACTAGTGATTGCCCAGAGGGAGGGGGTTGGGAGACGGATGGAGTGAGGGGCTGGATTAGCAGATGTAAGCTTTTTTACAGAGAATGGATAAACAATAAGGTCCTACTGTATAGCACAGAGAACTATATTCAATATGTATAGGATATTCAATGTCCTATGATAAATAATATTGGAAAAGAAAATTTAAAAAATAATACATATATATGTATAACTGAATCACTTTACAGTAAAGCAGTAATTAACACAGCATTGTAATTCAGTTATACTTCAATACAAAATAAAATAGTGTTTTGGAGTTTTATTAATCAAATTATGGCCTGACCAGCATCAGCTTCACCCAGGCAATGGTTACAAATGCAGTCTTTTGGATCCCACCCCAGACCTATTCGATAAGCACCTGCACTTTCACACAATCCCCAGGGAACTGTTATGGAAACTTGAGGAGCCCTGTGTGAGCATCAGCATGATGTGGGAGGAAGCTGTCAGAATGGAATTCAGGAAACCCGGGTCCTAGATTTGATCAGTCCAGATCTATACTAGTGTTCAGGAAATGTTTTTGAACAAATGATTTAATTAAAAGAGTCCTTTAGAAACGCACACTGAATGCAGAGAGCAAGGTAGTTTTTAATTATTACCATTATTATGAGGATTATCTCTTTAGAGATCCCTCCCCAGTTCCAACAGCCTATGAATTACGGAATGAGTCACTTATCACTTGAAGGGCTAGCAAGGATGGGTGTTTTGGAAATCGCAGACCCTCAGCTGATGCTTTTCTTAAGAAGATGTCATCAGCAGGTTATGTCGACCCACTCATAGAAACCTTCTTAGAAAACAAGGATTAACAAATAATTCACCTGCCTAGAAAAAAAAAAAAAAAACAGGTGCTAACTTCAACTTTATGGCTAAGCCTTGGGGAGGGGGAGTTGATAAAAGGGACTGTTTCCATAGCAACAGAAATGCACACATTAAAGAACATAGTGTCTTGCTTAAATCTATTTATAAAAGAATGTGTAGGAAATACAATTAAGGAAACTAACAGCAGATGAAGTGCTTGGGCTCTGGCTTAATTGTCTGTCTTCCATCCTTTAGCACTCGAGAAAAATGGGCTGCAAGAGGGTTGAGGGGTCAGCGCCTGAGTGGGGGTGGGGGCACCAAGAGGAGCAGTGACTTTCCTGCATGGCTGCAGAGAGCTGAGCAGCCCCCTCCCCCCAGCACCCTGGTATTCCCCCGCCCCCAAAGCAGTAGCTCCTTCTGCCAGAACCAGAACTGACCCTGTTCAGTTTTTCAGAGCTGACCAGAGTTGTAGGTTAGTAAGCCATCACCTCAGGGGCTTGATTTAACTGTCCTCTGAAGCTGCAAAAGTCTTTATTGTTGACCTGAAATTCCCACCATGAGATCCCCAAAGCTTCATCTATATTCCTTGACTCTTTCCCCAAACTCATAATGCTACCTGGTGCTTCAATAGTGCTGATAACTCAGCCTTTTTAAAAGCAGTTGCCCTTCCTGACTAGTTTCCTTCTGTCCCATCACCCTCTCTAGCTTCTAGAACTGATACCTCCCACATCCCTAAATCTTGCTCACTTTTTATCCTCAACTGTCTCTTGCAAACCTTTCCATTGTTGTATGCCAAGATTGCACAAAACACAGCTGAGCCCGGCTGAACGCAGGTCTTCTGAGGACAGTTCTGGGCTGTTTCCTGAGCCACGTCATCACTCCCATCACACACCCTGGTCCCAGGTTCCCAACCCAGGGTGTACTCAGCTGTCTAAATCCAGTATGCTAAGCAAAAACTCGACCACACAGTTCCTGAACTTCCTAGCCCAACGCTCGAGGATTTGATGCTGGAGCAAACACAGGATGGCTTTATTCCCTGTACAGTATTGCCAGGTGTTTTCGGCCTTCCCCTGGTTTTGTGGAAGCTGGGGTTCTGAGCCTTCCCCCACCACTTCCACCTTCATGCTGCGTGAGGCACTCAGGACATGGCCAACTGTCAGTGGTGACTGCTAACCTCCCTCCCCCATCCTCTCAAGCTCCACAGCATTCACAGGCTGTTATTCAACCTGGAAAAAGGAAAAGAACACCCAGAATATACCTATGTCTCTCTTACTAATGAGACGAAGCCAATTGGGCCACCTGAGACCAGCGCAAGCGTGCCTGTCCTCATCTCCTCATCACGTGGGTTGATAATGACCCAACACTGCAGCTGATAGAGAAAAATCCTAAACACAAGAACACACAGCCCCTTGCTTGTTCAACGAGTTCTCCTGATTCGTTTTTTCAGCACCCTCCTCCCTTCCACCAAACTGTAAATCTTCCATCTTTTCTCTGTAGTAACTAAAGGTCAGGATGCTGCTGGAGGAACTTCACCCTTAGGTCATCGTCCTCGAGCAAAGTTCAGGTTCTCTTCAAACAATCCAGGTGCATTCCCTTGGGACAGGCTGCTCCCTCTCCCTGAATCTCTTTCCTCCAAATCCTTCTCTGTTTGGCTCCTTCTTTCCATTCTGTTCTCAGCTCAGAGTAGCCTTCCTGGACCATCCTGTCTAAAGAACCTCCCCTTCCCAAAAATGCCATCTTCTGTTTGCTGTTTCCTTCATGGGATTTGTCCCTGCTTGCGATTATTTTGTTCATTAATAGTTTCACTTACTTTCTATTTCCTCAGCTTGGATATCCATTTGTTGAAACAAATACCTTGTCTATGTTGTTCACCGTGATATCCCCAGAATAATGCCTGAAATGAAGTAAGAGTTCATCAAGTATGCACTGCATGGATGAATGGTTTGTTCATACAGCCTAACGCTTAGAACCATAGGCTTCAAAGTCTGTCATCCTCCATGTAAATCCTGGATTGAACCATCAGTAGTTACCTGACTGCAAACTGTCCAAGGTCTTTCTCTCTCTCTCTCTTTTTTTTTTTTTTTCATCTGTAAAGTAGAGTAAAAGAAAGCCATTTATCTCATAAGGTGATTGTGAGAACTGAGAGAGAAATCAGGTCAAACACTAACTACAGTGTCTGGCACATAACCTCAACAAATGGAAATGATCATTATCTTCCTATTTACCCTTATTCTACTTTAAAATGCTCTTCCTATTATTGCCAATTAATAAAAATTAAAATTCATATTCTATCTCACCTATAGTCTTAAGGAGGCTCTGGTCTAATCCAATTCTTCCCTATAGCCATATGGAATTCCTATCTCTTCACAAGTTACTGTAAAACAAGAACAGACTGCTTATTTATCAAGCATCTACTGTACTAAGGCATTTGACATATATTCTCTCTCACCCTTGGGGAACCCTGCCAGGAAGAGGGCAGACACTGACAACTGTCACACAATATCCTTTCTACCTTCCTTCTTCAGTGACATGGCCCTGATTATTGGGGAAGAGGGAGCAAAGAGAAGATTTCTCAGCCTCTTTTCCTTAATTGTATTCAAGTCAGTGGTACCTGGGTTTTTTCTCCCTAAGTAGGAAAACTTAATCCCAATCTTTACCATAGGCATTAAAGGTCCATGTTCTTGAAAAGCAACCAGAACTCAGAAAGAATGAATAATGTGCTTAAGATCGCACAGCTAAAAAGTCACCACCTCGTATTTGAAAGCAGATGAACTTCATTCCAATATACTAGTCTTCACAAGACATTAATCTGCAAGCTGTTTTTCAACGCAGAACAGAAACATCAGAGCAGCAGCCTAGTGATGGAGCAAAGCTACCACAGAAGCAAATAACCAATAACATATCAACACAAAAACAGAAGGCACCAAAAACATGACAACAACAGCAACAACAACAAAGCCCACTATAATGAATAAGTCAAATAAAAACAGGAGCCGCTGAAAGAGCTCCCAATTGCAAAAGCTGGAAGAACGTGAGCAACAAAATAAATTACTATTGGGTTATAACCCAAACCAGAAAATATTCATGAGTTTGTGCAAATCACTGAGTCAGTAAATAAATGGGAGGAAAGAGAAAAATCTCCCACGCAGAAAAATTTCAAACAATATTTGGAAAAACTCCACCCTCAAGCAGGTGGAGCTTCATTTCATACTCCTTAAGTGCCAGCTGTGCAGAGGGACTTCCTTCCGAAGAAAACAATGTGGCAAGTGGGCAGGATAACTTTGCAGTGGAGAAGCCGGGCACACGTGACTTTGAAAAGTGACCAAGATCAACACCAACAGTGACAAATCATGCTGATGGTGTGTACCCTTTACCTCTGTGATCTTCCTCCCCGAAACCCTAGGTCTCCTTAAGACTATAGGTGAGATAGTCGATAAGGTGTGTCCAACTCTTTCGGCCTCATGGACTACAGCCTGCACAGGCTCCTCTGTCTATGGGATTTCCCAGGCAAGAATACTGGAGTGGGTTGCCCTTTCCTTCTCCAGGGGAGCTTCCTGACCCAGGGATCAAACCTCACTGCAGGTGGATGCTTTACCTCTGAACCACCAGGGAATCCCTCCAAAACCCATAGCTCCTGTCTAATCACAAAAAAACACTGGACAAATTTCTACTGAGGGACAGCCTTCAAAATACCTACCCAATACTTCTCCAAACTGTCAAGGCCATCAAAAGCAAGGCAAGTCTGAGAAAATGTCACAACCTAGAGATGCCCAAGGAGCCACGATGCCTAAATGCAACATGGTGTCCTGGTTGGGGTCTTGGAATAGAAAGAGGATGCTAGGGGAAACTGAGGAAATCTCAATAAAGTACAGACTTTAGTTAATAATAATGTATCAATATTGACTTCTTAATTGTGACAAATATGCCATACTAATGTAAGATGTTAAACACAGAGGAAACTGGATGCGCAGTCTATGGGAACTTCCTGTACTATCTTTGCAATGATTCTGTAAATCAAAAACTATTTAATACACTAACATTAAAAGTGTATTAAAAACACAAAACAGATGGCATCAGACAATGTGTGTTTTAGGGCTCTGCACGTCTGTGGAGAGAACCCTGACCAGCCTCTCTAAAGCAATGACTAGTAAGGGTCTCAAAGATTTGATCTGAATTCAAAGGCCCTATTTCTCTCCTCTTTAAGATCATCTAAGATATGCTCTCCCTTTTTACTCAGATTCTAACTTACAGAGACACAGGGGAGGAAAGGCACTCTAAAAATCAATGAATTATCACAGATAAAAAGGGAGCTTAAAACACTGGACTTTGATTACTGCTTGGACCCATCCAGTGGGGCAGAGATACTTGAATGATAAGAATGATCTTGGGGAAAAAAAGAAGCTCCATTTATGCTGCACAATTAAAAAAAAATTTTTATTGAAATATAGTTGATTTACAATGTTGTGTTAATTTCTGCTTTATAACAAAGTGACTCAGTTATATATATCATTTTTCATATTCTTTTTTTTTTCACTTTCTTTTCATATGGTTTATCACAGAATAGTGAATATAGTTCCCTGTGTTATACTGTAGGACATTTTTGTTTACCCATTCTATATATGATAGTCTGCATCTGTTAATCCCAAACTCCCAGTCCTTTCCTCCCCCACTCCCTACTTCCTCCCTGGCAACCACAAATCTGTTCTCTGTGTCTGTGAGTCTGTTTCTGGTTTGTAGATAAGTTCATTTGTGTCGTTATGCTGCATAATTAAATGTTATGTGCCTGAAGAGCTAAAATTGCCAGAGAAAGAATGAAAAGAACAAAAAGTTGTGAGCTGTAGATTTGTGAATAAAAGTTTCTCCCATTCTGCTGGATATACTTTTTTTGAGGCTCTTGCCCCCAGGATCTGCCTTCCCAAGTTCAAAAATAAACTTTGACTTAAATTGGTGAGTTGTAAAGAACAAGTGATTAAACAAGGACTCCATGGGCTGAAAAGTCAAGGTCCTATTAAACAGAGGAGAGTTAGTTTCCTATCCTGCCCTTGATAAAAGGTTGGTTAGCAAGCCTGTTCTAATGAAGGCTGCTCTTAGGGTGTCTGGAGTTAAACTGACATTCATAACACCCGTCCAAGGAATGGACAATAATCTCATCTATTGTGCATTTATTTTAAAAGTAATTGCTTGTATTGTACTCTTGCTAAATCATTCATTGAACACTTACTACATATTATGGCCCCTGGGAATAGAAATGAAGGACCAGACCCTACTCTTCAAATGGTTCACAATCTAAAGAGGAAGAAGGACAAATAAAGGGTCTGTGATAGTGCAATTTAATGGGTACTGTGATGAGATGTATTTGCAGAGAGGGAAGAGGAATTGACATCTGAACCAAGAGTTGAAGGATGAAAAAAAACTTGGTCTATGTCATGAACTTAACTATATGTTTGCTGTTGTGGGATTTCCCTGGGGGCTTGACAATAAGGAACCCACCTGCCAATGCAGGAGACAAGGTTTTGATCCCTGGCTTGGAAAGATGCCCTGGAGAAGGAAATAGCAACCCACTCCAGTACTCTTGCCTGGGAAATCCTATGGACAGAGGAGCCTGACAGTCTACAGTCATGGGGTCACAAAAGAGTTGGACATGACTTAGTGACTAAACAATGTCATGAACTTAATTGTATCCCTCCCCCAGTTTTGAAGTCTTAACCCCTAACATGATGGAATTTGTAAGTGGGCCTTTAGGAGGTAATTAGGGTTAGATGGGGTCTTGAAGAAGGGTCCCATCATGATGGTGGGATGAGTGGCTTTTTAAAAAGAGGGAGAAAGAGCACTCTCTCACCCAGAGAGGACACAGAGAGAAGGTGCTGTGGATGAAAAATGTTGCCTGCCATTATCAGCAAACAAAGGACGCTTCAGACATCATGCCATCAAGCCACTATAGCTGCTCTCAACAGTGAGCCTGAGGGAACTGGGAGACAGATGGGCTGCATGCCAAGCCCTCAACCACTGCAGCTGCCTGCAAGGGTGTATCCTGAGGGGCTCAGGGTAGGAAAGCACAGGACCCCGAAAGAAAGAAAGTGAAAGTCATTCAGTCATGTCCAATCTTTAAGACTCATGGACTGTAGCCTGCCAGGCTCCTCTGTCTATGGAATTCTCCAGGCCAGAATACTGGAGTGGGTAGCCATTCCTTTCTTCAGGGGATCTTCCCAACTCAGGGATCTAACCCAGGTCTCCCACATTGCAGGCAAATTCTTTACAGACTGGGCCACCCCTAGATATCAAAGAGATGATTTCAAGATGCCTGGACTCTTGCATCTTCCATACACAGAAAAGCACTAAATTCATTAACTGAAAATGTCTGGTTTTCTTTAACAGTAACATTTGATGTTCTGACTACCTGGTCTTTGTCGCAAAACCTCCTATACACCCTGGCTCCTCCCTTTCCTCTTCAGAGCTGTCCCTCAGAGCTATCTGAGAGTCTGCCTTCCGGGCTTCCAAATAAAATGTAATTCTCAACTTTTCCGTTATGCTTTTTTTTTTTTTTTAATGCCAGTCCAGGCAGACTCAAACAGACTTAAAGGGAGAGACGGTATTCTAAGCAGCAGGAGCAGCACAAGTAGACTCCAAAAAGATGTGCTGAGTTTAGTCGCTCAGTTGCGTCCGACTCTTTTGTGACTCCATGGGCTGTAGCCCACCAGGCTCCTCTGTCCATGGGGATTCTCAAGGCAAGAATACAGAGTGGGTTGCCATGCCCTCCTCCAGGGGATCTTCCCAACTCAGGGATCAAACCCGGGTCTCCAGCATTGCAGGAGGATTCTTTATTGTCTGAGCCACCAGGGAAGCCCCCCAAAGAGAGGAACTCCTGCCATTTTGGGGGAGCTATAAACAATTCTAGAGTTCACAGTTCCTGTATTACTGGTGCTACAAAGGGGGTAACAAGGACAATGAGAATTAGAAATGAAAGGCAACAGATACCCAAGTCAACCTAATTTGTATATGCCCTTCCAAGGAAGGGCAAGTTCAGTAAATGGTGAGCAGGGGCCACGGGGCAGGAAAGATGCTTGGAGGGGATGTGGCCACAGAGGGGGCAGGCGCTGGCCCCAAGCCCAAAATAGAATCCAGTACATCCCTATTCTACATCCAATTGTAATATGAGCAAGGCCTCCTTTCTCCTCTCAGCCCCTTTGCAGATTTTTTTTTTTTTTTTCCCACCCGGAAGTTGTTGAGGGGCTTGTTTTTTTATTTGATTAAGGCAGATTAGAGAGGCGAGGCTTTGGTAAATGTACATGGAGTTCTTTCAAATTGGATAAATTAAAGTACCTTTTGGCCAAAGGATTCCCAAAAGTCTTTGCCAGGCAGGTTACACAGAGACAGTGCTATGTATCGTATCCTCTGATACTATTTCATGGGCTGGGTTGTACATCCACTGTGGACCCCTATACCAAGGTCACAGGTAGGGAGCCCTGTACCAGGGTCACAGGATAAAAACCTCAGGAACTGACCAAGTCTCATAGCAACTGTTGCCTTGAGCCTTCGGATCTAAACAGGCCGGTTTCCTGACCCCATATTAGGTACCCCCCCCCCATCACCCACCCTATAGTTTCCTAATCAATCACTTAATTCCACTATTCCAGTAGGAATTTTCTCTGTCTTGAGGCTATAAAAATTGGCTACTAGCCTGAGAAAGGTTCAGCTCCCCCTTGAGCCAGCCCACTGTTCTAACAGCATCTCCCACTCTAATAAACTTTATTCTTCTTTCATTCCGTCTTGCATCTCGAAGAGACACGCACAGCTCTATTAAACCATTTAGCACTACCATCCTCAGGCACTTGGGGCCAGAAAAGATGGTGTGTTTGAAGGGTGGTATTTAAAAAGACTCATTCCAAGCATGTACAGAAATCATCTTTTCTAACAATTAAGAAACATTCTCAGATACTTTACTTTTATGGGGTATTTCAGAAACATTTGTGTCTTTAAATGCCAGTTTCTTCAGACTGGTTATTGTAGAAGTATGGAAAAAATTCTATTTGAAGACATTTGTTTCAGAATGCACTCAGTGGTTCAGCATGGGGGACTTTTTAATTCTTTCTCAAACTTTGAAGCCTATCCAGGAGTGGTTGGGACCTTTGAGGACCTTAAGACCAGCTCCCTACCTCTATAGTTCAGTTCAGTTCAGCTCAGTCATCGCTAAAGTTGTGTCCAGCTCTTTGTGACTCCATGGACTGCAGCACACCAGGCCTCCCTGTCCATCATCAGTTTCCGAGGTTTACTCAAACTCATGTCCATTGAGTCGGGATTCCATCCAACCATCTCATCCTCTGTCGTCCCCTTCTCCTCCTGCCTTCAATCTTTCCCAGCATCAGGACTTTTTCAAATGAGTCAGTTCTTCACATCAGGTGGCCAAAGGATTGGAGTTTCAGCTTCAACATCAGTCCTTCTGATGAATATTCAGGATTCATTTCCTTTAGGATGGACTGGTTGGATCTTCTCGAAGTCCAAAGGACTTTCAAGAGTCTTCTCCAATACCACAGTTCAAAGTATCAATTCTTTGGCACTCAGCTTTCTTTATGGTCCAACTCCCACATCTATCCATGACCACTAGAAACATCATAGCTTTGACTAGTTGAAACTTTGTTAGCAAAGTAATGTCTCTGCTTTTTAATATGCTGTCTAGGTTGGTCATAGCCTTTCTTCCAAGGAACAAGTGTCTTTTAATTTCATGGCTGCAGTCACCATCTGCAGTGATTTTGGAGCCTAAGAAAATAAAGTCTGTCATTGTTTCCCCATCTATTTGCCATGAAGTGATGGGACTGAATGCCATGATCGTAGTTTTCTGAATATTGAGTTTTAGGCCAACTTTTTCACTCTCCTCTTTTACTTTCATCAAGAGGCTCTTCAGTTCTTCGATTTCTGCCATAAGGGTGGTGTCATCTGTATGTCTGAGGTTATTGGTTTCTCCCGGCAATCTTGATTCCAGATTGCGTTTCATCCAACCCAGCATTTCACATGATGTACTCTGTGTATAAGTTAAATAAGCAGGGTGACAAGATACAGCCTTGACGTACTCCTTTCCCAATTTGAAACCAGTCTGTTGTACCATGTCCAGTTCTAACTCTTGCTTCCTGACCTGCATACAGATTTCTCAGGAGGCAGGTCAGGTGGTCTGGTATTCCCATCTCTTGAAGAATTTTCCAGAGTTTGTGTGATCCACACAGTCAAAGGCTTTGACATAGTCAATAAAGCAGAAATAGATGTTTTTCTGGAACTCTCTTGCTTTTTCGATGATCCAACAGATGTTGGCAATTTGATCTCTGGTTTCTCTGCCTTTTTTAAATCCAGCTTGAACATCTGGAAGTTCACAGTTCACATATTGTTGAAGCCTGTCTTGGAGAATTTTGAGCATTACTTTACTAGCGTGTGAGATATGTGCAATTGTGTGGTAGTTTGAGCATTCTTTGGCATTACCTTTCTTAGGGATTGGAATGAAAACTGACCTTTTCCAGTCCTGTGGCCACTGATGAGTTTTCCAAATTTTGTGGCATAGTGAGTGCAGCACTTTTAGGATTTGAAATAGCTCCACTGGAATTTTATCACCTCCACTAGCTTTGTTCATAGTGATGCTTCCTAAGGCCCACTTGAATTCGCATTCTAGGATATCTGACTCTAGGTGAGTGATCACACCATTGTGATTGTCTGGGTCATGAAGATCTTTTTTGTACAGTTCTTCTGTGTACTCTTGCCATCTCTTCTTAATATCTTCTGCTTCTGTTAGGTCCATACCATTTCTGTCCTTTATTGAGCCCATCTTTGCATGAAATGTTTCCTTGGTATCTCTAATTTTCTTGAAGAGATCTCTAGTCTTTCTCCTTCTATTGTTTTCCTCTATTTCTTTGAATTGATCACGGAGGAAGGCTTTCTAATCTTTCCTTGCTACTTAGAACTCTGTGTTCAAATGGATATATCTTTCCTTTTCTCCTTTGCCTTTCGCTTCTTTTTATTCACAGCTATTTGTAAAGCCTCCTCAGACAATCATTTTGCCTTTTTGCACATCTTTTTCTTGGGGATGGTCTCGATACCTGCCTTTGGTACAATGTAACAAACTCCATCCTTAGTTCTTCAAGCACTCTGTCTATCAGATCTAATCCCTTGAATCTATTTCTCACTTCCACTGTATAATTGTAAGGGATTTGATTTAGGTCATACCTGAATGGTCTAGTGCTTTTTCCCTACTTTCTTCAATTTAAGTCTGAATTTGGCAATAAGGAGTTCATGATCTGAGCCACAGTCAGCTCCTGGTTCTGTTTTTGCTGACTGTATAGAGCTTCCCCATCTTTGGCTGCAAAGAATACAATCAATCTGATTTTGGTGTTGGCCATCAGGTGATGTTCACATGTAGAGTCTTCTCTTGTGTTGTTGGAAGAGGGTGTTTGCTATGACCAGTGCATTCCTTGGCAAAACTCTATTAGCCTTGCCCTGCTTGATTCTGTACTCCAAGACCAAATTTGCTTGTTACTCCAGGTATTTCTTGACTTCTTACTTTTGCATTCTAGTCTCCTATAATGAAAAGGACATCTTTTAGGGGGGTGTTAGCTCTAGAAGGTCTTTTAGGTCTTCATAGAACCATTTAACTTCAGCTTCTTAAGCATTACTTGTTGGGGCATAGACTTGGATTACTGTAATATTGAATGGTTTGCCTTGGAAATAAACAGAGATCATTCTGTTGTTTTGAGATTGCATCCAAGTACTGCATTTCAACCTCTTTCATTGACTATGGTGGCTAGTCCATTTCTTCCAAGGAATTCTTGCCCACAGTAGTAGATATAACCTCTATTGGTTCATTTCTTTTTTGGAAAGTCTTCCATTTATCTACTATACTCAAATACTGCCAAAATGTCAGTAATCAACCAAACATTTCATGCTATTGGGTGTCTTTGTTTTTGTGCTGTTTCCTTGGCCTAGAGAGAACTTTCACATCCATCTGCCTGGTGAACACTTTCTTTTATTTTTTTAATTTTTTAAATATAAATTTATTTATTTTCATTGGAGGTTAATTTCTTTACAATATTGTATTGGTTTTGCCACACATCAACATGAATCCGCCACGGGCATACACGTGTTCCCCATCCTGAACCCCCCTTCCACCTCCCTCCCCATACCATCCCTCTGAGTCATCCCAGTGCACCAGCCCCAAGCATTCCGTATCAAACCTGGATTGGCAATTTGTTTCTTATATGATATTATACATGTTTCAGTGCCATTCCCCCAGATTGTCCACCCTCTCCCTCTCCCATAGAGTCCAAAAGACTGTTCTATACATCTGTATCTCTTTTGCTGTCTCACATACAGGGTTATCATTACCATCTTAAAAGCCTCTTGATGAAGGTGAAAGAGGAGAGTGAAAAAGTTGGCTTAAAACTCAACATTCAGAAAACAAAGATCATGGCATCTGGTCCCATCACTTCTTGGGAAATAGATGGGGAAACAGTGGAAACAGTGTCAGACTTTATTTTGCGGGGCTCCAAAATCACTGCAGATGGTGACTGCAGCCATGAAATTAAAAGACGCTTACTCCTTAGAAGGAAAGTTATGACCAACCTAGATAGCATATTCAAGACCAGAGACATTACTCTGCCAACAAAGGTCCATCTAGTCAAGGCTATGGTTTTTCCAGTGGTCATGTATGGATGTGAGAGTTGGACTGTGAAGAAGGCTGAGTGCCGAAGAATTGATGCTTTTGAACTGTGGTGTTGGAGAAGACTCTTGAGAGTCCCTTGGACTGCAAGGAGATCCAACCAGTCCATTCTGAAGGAGATCAGCCCTGGGATTTCTTTGGAAGGAATGATGCTGATGCTGAAACTCCAGTACTTTGGCCACCTCATGTGAAGAGTTGACTCATTGGAAAAGATTCTGATGCTGGGAGGGATTGGGGGCAGGAGGAGAAGGGGACGACAGAGGATGAGATGGCTGGATGGCATCACTGACTCAATGGACGTGAGTCTGAGTGAACTCTGGGAGTTGGTGATGGACAGGGAGACCTGGTATGCTGCGATTCATGGGGCCGCAAAGAGTCAGACATGACTGAGCAACTGAACTGAACTTAACTGAACTGATACTGTATTGGTGTTTTTCTTTCTGGCTTACTTCACTCTGTATAATAGGCTCCAGTTTCATCCACCTCATTAGAACTGTATCAAATGTATTCTTTTTAATGGCTGAGTAATACTCCGTTGTGTATATGTACCACAGCTTTCTTATCCATTCATCTGCTGATGGACATCTAGGCTGCTTCCATGTCCTGGCTATTATTAACAGTGCTGCGATGAACATTGGGGTACACGTGTCTCTTTCAATTCTGGTTTCCTCAGTATGTATGCCCAGCAGTGGGATTGCTGGGTCATAAGGCAGTTCTAGTTCCAGTTTTTTAAGGAATCTCCACACTGTTCTCCATAGTGGCTGTAGCAGTTCACATCCCCACCAACAGTATAAGAGGGTTCCCTTTTCTCCACACCCTCTCTGGCATTTATTGCTTGTAGACTTTTGGATCGCAGCCATTCTGACTGGCATGAAATGGTACCTCATTGTGGTTTTGATTTGCATTTCTCTGATAATGAGTGATGTTGAGCATCTTTTCATGTGTTTGTTAGCCATCTGTATGTCTTCTTTGGAGAAATGTCTATTTAGTTCTTTGGCCCATTTTTTGATTTGGTTGTATATTTTTCTGGAATTGAGCTGCAGGAGTTGCTTGTATATTTTTGAGATTAGTTGTTTGTCAGTATACATCCTTTGAAATAGTAGAGACATGACTTCCTCCAGAATCCACAGGATAAATTTACTCACTTCTTCTCTGCTGCAGCAACACCTACAAGTTCAGTTCCTACTCTTGGCTACTCGGAGAGTAGAAGTGAGCTTCTGACCCTCTCCTCCCTGCCTTATAAAAATAGAGAATCATGGCAGTTAAAAAAAAAAAAAAAGGAATGAAATAATGCCACTTGCAGTACCATGGATGGACCAGAGATTATCATGCTAAGTGAAGTAACTCAGACAGAGACAAATACCATATATCACTTATATGTGGGATCTAAAAAAACTGATATGAATTAATTTATTTACAACACAGAAATAGACTCACAGACATAGAAAACAAACATGATTACTGGAAGGGATGGGAGGATAAATTAGGAGATTGGGATTAATATATATACACTGCTGGGGACTTCCCTAGTGGTCCAGTGGTTAAGAATTCACCTGCCAATGCAGGGGATACATGTTCGATCCCTGATTCAGGAAGATCACATATGCTGAGGAGCAACTAAGCCCAGGCTTTAGAGCCCAGAAACCACAACTACTGAAACCTGTGTGCCTAGAGCCTGTGCTCTGCAACAAGAGAAGCCACCACAGTGGGAAGCTCAAGCACTGCAACTAGAAAGTAACTCCCACTTGTCACGACTAGAGAAAGCCCACGCACAGCAACAAAGATGCAGCACAGCCAAAATCAAATAAATAAATACATGCTGCTGCTGCTGCTAAGTCGCTTCCATTGTGTATAAAATACATATACAACAGGGCCTACTGTATAGTACAAGGAACTATATTTAATGATTGAATGTCTTATAACTTGTAATGGAGAAAGAATCTGAAAATTTTAGTATATAAATATATGACCAATGTCTTATAATAACTTACAATGGAAAAGATCTGGCAAAGTTTATATATATATATATGAATCACTGCTGTATATCTGTAGCTAACACAACATTGTAAATTATACTTCTATTATTAAAAATTTAAAAAAAATGGAGAGTCAGAACCAGCTTCAGAACATGACTCTTTGCTCCTTGTCCATCCCAGACACTCATCTTCCCTGGCTCTGGCCCAGGCTTATTCCAAAGCTCTCTCAAAGCTCAAGTGGGCACATTCCTTTCCTGGTGAGTGTTAGAACTGTGTCCATCCTCTTGATGAACTTATAGGTACCTGGATGCACACATAATGATATCTGACAGTTTGTGCTGTGAGCTTTCCTAAGTATGTCTGGCGTCTTAACAAGTAGATTATGTTTTACTCTCAGTCTTTGTAGGCCTGGGCTTTTGGGGCAGTGCAAACCAAAGCTCAGCCTCATATTGGCCAGCCAGCCAGGAATGAGGATTGAATTTTAGGCATTCTGATGAGCACTTAATAGAATTTTTGGCACAGAGTGCTGTGGGAGCACAGAGGATGGACCTGCTGATTTTGCCCAGGGAACAAAGATAGTTTCACAAAGGAGATGATCTGTACAATCATTACATCTATGCCAGCGCATCCCAGACAACAATGTGGGCTTATTTGGGCTATTCGGTAGTTCATGGATGAACATTTAAGTTTAAAATATGTGTCAGTTTAAAGATAAAAAATAGTAGAGGTAGAATATGGGTTTGGCAAATATTCAAACAACCCAAGTTTATCATCTGCAATTCTATTTGCTTAATTGATGAATGCCATTTTGTCCTTACTGTGAGAGGGTCACTCATTTATTGTTTTCAAATATTAATTCATTTGATAAAAAATTCATTTGAGAACAATTCTTTTTTTTTTTTTTCATTTGAGAACAATTCTATGAAGTAGGTACTCTACTATGTTTAAATCCAAAGGATAGAGGAACTAAGGCACAGAAATGCTACAGAATTTCCCAAGGTCATGAACTAGGAAGTGGAAGCATTTGATCCCAGGCAGTATGGGGCTAGAACTCGTGCACTTAGATACTGTAGTATGTTGCCTACTATGCAAATACATTTGGAAAAACCATAAGCTCTAGGAAGCTAAGATTCATATCTCTTTTTTTTCCCCTCCACTGTATATCCATCCCTGAGCTTACAGCATGGCTCATAATAGGAGCTAAATACTAAATACTTTTGAATAAACGGACAACAGAAACAATCCAAAAAAATCTTTTGGTTGCATTGATCACACTATTGTTTATGTCTGTTTACATATTTGTCTTCTCTTCAGACCTTGAAATTCTTAAACATAAGAACTAGATTTTTTTATTCATCTCAGAATCTTCCCAGGCCCAGCCCACTCCTGTCACATAGTATTTACTCGGTGAATTAATTAATTTAAAAGCCATGTATTTAGTCCTTTAAAACTAAGTATCACATAATAGAAGATCTGTAAATGCCGCTATAATGGTGCTCTAAGAACTTGGTGGGGGAATTTTTTCAATCAAAAATTATTAGCACATCAATCATAGGCCTATATTTGTGTACAGTCATCACCACAGCAAGGGTAACCCCTTTAAGAAAGTCCGATTTCACAAAAGAGAAGTTGACAGAACACCATGCTACTTGTGTTACAAAGAACACAGTAGGGTTCCTCCTTATATTGTGTTCTAAGCCACTTCAGTAGTGTCTGATTCTTTGTGACAGGATGGACTGTAGTCCGCTAGGCTCTTCTGTCCATGGGATTCTCCAGGCAAGAATACTGGAGTAGGTTGCCATTTCCTTCTCCATCCCTTGTATTGGTTCCCCTGAAACAGATTTCAAAGTTATCATTTTCAAAACTTTAACTTACACTTGTTCGAGGGCAGTTCTGTGATGTAAAATGAGTGTACCCATAAATCAGTCAACTTACATTACACACATATATTTCACAGTGATGCCCACAGGAAAGGGCACAGAGCTTTCTCATCAGATAGTTCATAATTCTTCCAGCAAAATGATGTGATGGTTCCCCTTTCAGTTGTAATTAGTGATGTTATCTGGTAGAACATGTTGCAGAATAGTGAGTAACAATCAGCTTTAAAGTTGGACTTACATGGGTCAGATTTCAGTCCAACACCTCTAGTTGTATGCCCTGGAACAAGTGAATCCTGAAAAAAAAAAAAAGGAAATAATAATTGTTCGTCTACATGGACATTGTGAAACACCATATGTCAAGTACCAGATGTATAAGTGTTCCCAAATAAAAATTGCTTCCTTTTCTTTTTTCTCATGATCCTCTATATTCATAAAAAGTTATCAATTGAATATTATTAATAAGAAGCACCTAAGCTAGAAAATATATGCCTTGCCAGTGTCTTGACCCCTCCAGTGTTACTCAAGGAGTCTGGTTATCCAGGATGACTAATAAGGGCTAGAAATTGAAATAGGGTAATAGAATTGACTTCCCCCAATACTTTCAGGGTCATTTTAGTGACCCTTTGAAAACTCAATAAAGGGAATTCCCATTGTATTGTTTCCTGAGGTGAGTGATACAAGCTCCAGCAAGCTATTTATAAAATATGTATGCACACACATGGGCTTCCCCATTGGCTCAGCAGTAAAGAATCTGCCTGCAATGCAGGAGCCACAGGAGACCCTGGTTCAATCCCTGGGTCAGAAAGATCCCCTGGAACAGGTCATAGCAACCCACTCCAGTATTCTTGCCTGGAGAATCCCACGGACAGAGGAGCCTGGCAGGCTGTAGTCCATGGGGAGTCAAAGAGTCAGACACGACTGAAGCAACTTAGTACTTACATACTTAATAGTATGATATAGTTTTCAAGAATGTGGATCCCAGAGAGGGACTACCTAAATTAAAATTTGAGATTTCACATGTACTAGTTGTGTGTTCTTAGGAGACGTATGCAGCTTCTATATGCCTCAAGTATGTCCTTTGTAAAAGGGAGTTGAGAATAGTATCTATCTTTTAGGGTTGTTTGGAGGATTGAATGAAATAAGGCATGTAGAACACTTAGATCAGTGCCCACCATGTTGGAAGTGCCCAAACAACCATGAACATCCAAATATTTAACAGGATTATGTGGGTGGTGGGATGATAGTTGACTCTCAGTACTTTATATTACTTATTTCTTGAATCCTTTACAATGTGAGCATATTCATTCATCCTCTTACACACACACTGAAAACCTTAATTTTGTTTTGACATGAGAGACTTTTTAAAAGTGAGCAACCTTTAATTCAAAGAGGTGAGAGTTGGAGACTTGCATAGAGTCAATGCGTAGAATCCAGGAAGAACCAACAGCTAAAGATGGGGTGATACAGTCCAGAGCAATTTCTAGGGGGAAAGTAGCTGCAAAAGCTTTTCACACAGGCCTCAGGGATGAAAAATCTTTTAAAAAAACTTTATGGAGTATAGTTGTTTTACAATGGTGTGTTATTTTCTGCTGTACAGCAAAGGGAATCAGCTATATGTAAACACATATCTCCTCTTTTTTGAATTTCCTTCACCACAGAGGATTGAGTAGAGTTTCCTGTGCTAAACACCTAGATTCTCATTAGTTATCTATCTTATACCTAGTAAGGTATATACATCGATCCCAATCTCTCAATTCATCCTATCCCTCCTTTCCCTGTTGGTGTCTGTCCATAATTTTGTTCTCTACATCTGTGTCTCCATTTCTCTTTTGCAAATAATTCATCTGTACCATTTTTTTCTAGATTATGCATATACAGAGGTGAAAAATTGCGAAGTAAGATCCAAAATCAAATACCAGCAGATGATACAAATGAGTGAGGGTGAGAGGTTGCAATGAGTAGGGAGTGGCGGGAACGCTGGAGAAACGACAATACACACAGGTTATCTAGAGAGGGCACTTCTTGCTTGCTGTGGCCATGCAAAGTTTCTAGAGCTTGTCTTTTTTAAAGACAACTAAAAAATCTGGAACTTTATGTAAAATATACTAAAATTTAAATGTTGGAAACTAAATTTAAAAATATATATATATTGAAAGCTAAATAAACTTGTCATGAAGCCATCAATTTACAACCAACCAATGCATTAAAAGCTCATCTCTATCCCCAAAAGAAGTCTGTAGAAGAACTCCATCTACTGTGCACTTTATTTCTGTTATTATAACATCACCTCTGTTTCAGATCATCAGGCATTAGATCCTGGAGGTTGGGGACCCCTGATCTAGAGAACAATTTCATGTCAGGCAAGATGAAGAAATAAAACTGTAGACTTGCCTTTGGCTGGCTGCCAAGAACATGGAGCCTGAGTACAAAAATCAAGGACAGAGTGTTTAGTTGGAGGCCTCAATACCTTATTCATAACTATGCTCATCTGGCTGGTATCTGGGAAGGTCCTGGCTCTCATCCACTTGTCACTTTCTCGTACTGTCCAATTTGACAGCATATTTTCCAGTTTTCCCTTCGCAGATACTCCCAAGGCCTGGAAATGAGTAGATAAGTAGAGGAGAAAACTCTGGGAGAAGTTAGGGAGACTGGGTGTCTGGGAGGAAGAAACTGGCTGGAAATCATTGCCTTAGGAAGATGAGCAGGAAGTTGTTATTCTCAGGGTCTCTGTTTGTAGCTCCTCCCTCTTATCTGCCCACCATACTCTTCCTAACCCTAACCCTATCCCTATCCCTAACCCTAACCCTGGTATAGACACTAATGCCAGCTCTGGAGAAAAGCTGAAGCTGGTTCAACTGTCTCAGAAATTTGAGTAAATCAAAAGATGAGAGCCAGGTGTGTCCAGCAGGAAAGAACCTCTTCTTTTGTTTCCACATCCTTGTGCTCAGAAGTGGAACCTGAGTGCGTGCCACAAAGGGCAGGAAAGAGAATTTCTTCCCCAAAGAGCCCTATTTCCTTCTCCAAAGCCCACTTCAACTAGGAGACATGTTTTTCACCTTTCTTCCTCAAACCAGAATTAGCCCTTTGTGACTAAGGCCAGGCACATTTAAGTACTTAAAGCAGCAGCCCCCAGCCTTTTTGTTGAGTGACTAACTGAAAGAAAAATAGCATCGCAGAACATGTCACTTGGAGGAAGAGAATGAAGGTGAGAGATGGCTGTTCAATCTGCTCCTCCTCCTTCCATCCCTGTGGCTTCTCTTTCTCTTTCCCTCCCGTCTTTTCATTACCAGGAAGATCACAGAACTTGAAAACCATCTCTCATCCTCAACTTTCCTATGCTAGTTCTACTTCTGGAAGATTGACTTTTGACTAAGTGTCTTAAATCTTTCATGCTCCCTCTACAGCTAACAAGCTTCTAGTCGTCACTCAGAACCCAACTGAAGTGGTACCTCCTCAGCAGAGTCGTCTCACCTCCATCAGGGAATATAAGCACCCACTCCCCAGATTCTAAAGAACTTTGGTTGTTGTTTACAGTCCTGCTCTTACAACAGCCAGGCTGAAATCTTTGCCGTGTATGTCCTCCTCCTCATAAGAAGAGTTACCTGGGGGCAAAGACTGAGTCTTCCTGTCTCTACCTCTGGCATCCAGCAGAGAGGCTGGCAGCCAGCAGGCGCTCAGGAAATGTATTGAATAAATGAATGAGCGAATGAATGACCAGCATGTGTCCAGTTTTTTTAATAGAAGATTTCTCAGAAGGCAATAGCATTCAGACATTCCATAGCTATTTCTTAAGTGCCTATTCTGTGCTGGGGACAGTTCAAGGCCCTGGAGCTAAAGTGTTGTACAAGGTAAGAGAGATAAGAAGCATGTAGAGAATTAAACAAGATTAAGTTGTATAACCATGATGTTATGAGGGAAATCATGTGGGAGGATGTAAGAGAGAGTCACTGGGATTTCTTATAAACAAGAGGTCGGGATGGCCTCTCTGAGGAGCTGAGGCCTGAATAACCAGCAGGAGCTGGTGGGAAAGATGAGTGAGCAAAGCTGTAACAGACAAACTGAGCATTGAGGGAACAGCCCTCAGGAAAAATAGGTTTATCATGTTGGAGGCAGAGTGAGGGGATCTGGGTATCTGGTGAGGTGGGAATGAAAAGGGTGGAGGAGATGAGCTTGGAGACCAGATGTAAGGATCGGATCATCCAGGCTAGTGGATCATGGTAAGGACGTCAAAGGGTATGCAAAAGGACGGTGACTTGATCTCCCTTTTGTCGTTGGGAAATTCCTCTGGTTCAGGAGAATGGGTTTGATGCTATAGTGGGAGGAAACACAGGAAAACAAGTTAGGAGACCACTGCATGAGTCCATTGTCAGCTGATGGCAGCTGGTCCAGGATGTATAGTAGGGATGTATAGGAGAGGTGCGATTCGGGAGATGTTTCAGAGGTGGGACCTACAGACCTTGCTGGTGTAGTCAGTGCAAAGAGTGAGAAAAAGACGAGAGTGGAGGGGAGTGGTTGTTTGCACAAACGCATTTATAAACTAATACATTTCCATTATTCCTTGCTTCCAGAGAGGATCGCTCTCAGTTTCGCCCCTCCACGGATCTGGCGGAAGGTGCTGGAGCATGAAATCTACCAGCACACTGGGCTGCCTTCTTCCTATTTTCCAACCCTTCTCCGCTTGCCTCCTGCATCTTTTCCTCTCAAAAGCACGGCCTAAGCCTGCAAGTCACTGCTATTGATTTCTCCAGCAAAATGTAATTGGGGAGGCTGGTTTACTTTTTTTAAAACATCATTTGTACACAGGAAAGCGTTATGTGGGGGCTGATGGCTTCTATGGAAAGCCATGCCATCTCAGGCGTGGTAAGGCACTGGATGAGTCAACAGTGTGGGGATGGGATGGGGGGCTGTAACATTTCATGAAGTGCTGATTCCTTGTGGGGTTTCGTGTCATGGAGGGAAGTGACCTGAGCCGATCTCAGGCTTCTTTGGCTCATGGTTGCCAGAGCTCTTTAAGGAGGTTTAGAGGTTCATTGAGAAAAGAGCCTGTCATATATCAGACCCCACTGAATCCTAGGCCAGGCTATTAAATTGATTTCTTGTACTTTATTTTCATGGTTTAAATAGCAAATGGGGGTGTCTGTGGTTGGTCTACAAAAATCCAGAAATTGAAAAGGCACCCTACTTCCAGATGGCCCATTCTCTCCTCCCTTAATTGATGTACATTGGTCAGGCTGAGCTCTTCCCCAGGTTTTCAGAGCATTTAGTCAGTCAGACAATATACAAGCATTGAATGCCTCTGAATACTCTGGAGTTAAAGCCAAAATCAAGGCAGAGGTCCCCACTCTCATGGAATTCACATCCCAATGGGGAAGGGGAGACTGAAATAACAAAGGAGATGATTTCATAGAACAGTATAACAAGGAAAATAGAACTTATTGCCATAGAGTGACTCCAGAGCTGGGCCTGGCAACTGTTTTCTGTCAAGAGCCAGAGAGTAGATATTTTTGGTTTAGTGGGCTGTAGGGTCTCTGTCACAACCACTCAGCTCACCTGTTGCAAGATGCAAGCAGTCATGGACCATATATAAAGAAATGAGGAATGAAACTTTATTCTGAGAAACAGGTGGCAGGCCCAGGGACTATATTTTACCCACCCCTTCTTTAAGGGAAGGTGGGAGGAGTATTGAATAGAGTGGACTGAAATAGGGTGACATTTAAGCTGAGGTCTGAATAAAGAGACAGAACCAGCCCATAAAGATGAAAAGAGAAGACATTCCAGACAAGGAGACAGAAGTGCAAAGCCCTGAGTCATGTCTATTTCAGGAGCAGAAACACCCACCCATGTGTTAGGGCAACAGGAAGTTGGAGGGAGAGAGATGATAGGTTGACAGTGATCAGGCTGTGATTGGCTTCATAGTCCACATTGAGACCTGGCACATAGTAGGTCTTCAATAAATTAATTATGGCTCTAGCAAAGGAAATTTAAGGAGCTATAGGTTATTACTCAAGTCTTCCCCGGTAGCTCAGATGGTAAAGAATCCACCTACAATACAGGAGACCCAGGTTCAATCCCTAGGTCAAGAAGATCCCCTGGAGAAGGCATTGGCAACCCACTCCACTATTCTTGCCTGGAAAGTCCCATGGACAGATGAGCCTGGTGGGTGACAGTCCATAGGGTCTCAAAGAGTCAGACGTGACCTGAACACGAGTCCAAGGTTACTACTCAAATAATTAGATGACATTCCATAATCTTTGAAATACTGAGGGTAGGAGGAGAAGGGAGTGACAGAGGATGAGATAGTTGGATGGCATCACCAACTCAGTAGACATGAGTTTGAGCAAACTCTGGGAGATTTGAAGGACAGGGAAGCCTGACCTGCTGCAGTTGATGCAGTCATAAAGATTTGGACATGACTTAGCAACTGAACAACAGCAATCTTTGTTAGCTTTATGTGCATCATTTGTGCCAATTCTAGAATCTTACTTTGCTCCTGTGATCAAACTCCCACCTAGAACCTAGAACCTCAGTTCCCTGAATTATGTTTAGCCTTGACTCCTATAAGGGGCCCACCTGTGCCTAAACCCTGACTCCATAACCTAACTTGAGATCCCAGATCTTTCCAAACCAAGCCCTCGTTAACTTGAACCTAAGGAATTCTTGCCTCTGACCCCTTAGAAGGAAGGGTATTCCTATGTGCCAACTGCTTACAGGTGAAGACTTGTTAAGACAGTTATTGGAAATATTCACGAGTATTCTAGTCATAATTTTTCCAGGTTCTTCCTCATTCCCTGAAAGTTTTATGCAATCAGTGACTTGCTTTGGCCAATGAACTGTAAACAGACAGGGCATGTGTCACTTCCAAGTACAAGCTTTAAGAGTCCAGGTATAAATTGCCACCTCTCTCTCTGTCACCACAACTGTTGGAGCATCTGCCAAGAGGGAAATATGGCATCAGCAGAAATAAACTTGTATCAAAGCACAAAGACTTTGTGGTTATGATTCCGGCATGGTGAGCTCCTCCATCCTGACTAACACGGAAATTAATACTTAGAAGTAAGAGACTGTCATAGCAAAAATCTAAAATGCGTTGCATTGACCTAGAAGTTGGACAGTGGGTGAGTCAGGATATCCAAAATTAAGTCAAGAGAGAATAAGCCATGGGACAGTAGGAACACAGTAAATCTAAGAAATATGGCTCCTCAAGAGTTGTGGGCATAACCATGGGCTCACAGGAACCACTAGAGATGAATTCTGGGTCTAGATGCTCACGCTCTATGAAGAGCACATCCGAGTAAGCAAGGAAAGACGATGCACTGTGTAACAAATTCCATGGTAGGGTCATGAACAGAGTCATTGGGGATCAGAGAAAGTGATGTGTCATGAATACTATCTTTAACTGTACAGTGATAGTAAGATTAATGAGCCAGGCTAACTTTCATAGATTATGTAGGCTGGATGAAAGTTGGGATTTGTCTGGCTAATCCTCTGTTATATTCCTCGAACCCTCCTATGGGACTGGTGAGTAAGTGTTTAATAGATTTTTGTTGAATAAATGAGTTTTTAATTTCAGAAATTTAGTGGTGAAAGAGTATTTCAGACAGAGGCAAGAGCATACACTGAGGCATGGGGCTTATCTCTGTAGTCTAAAGATTTCCACTTACCTGATAATGTGATGTGCCGAGGATGAGGCTGAGGAGACTTAAGAGAAGGGGTTGGGATGGTCCTGGAGAAGTAACGTGGGAATCTGATTTGCAGGCACCCTTGCATGCTTCACTGTGGCTGACTATTAACTTAGAGACCAGGCTACTATGAATGTGTGAGGTCATAAGTTGTCAAGACAATATGTGCCAGTGAAAACCAGGACAACTTGATGAACTATTGGTGCATGTTCTCCAGAAAGCTGTCAGTAAGCGATGTTTAAAAATATGATGGGGCTTCCCAGGTTGCACAGTGGGAAAGAATCTGCCTGTCAAGGCTGAAGACACAAGAGATTCCCATTAGATCCCTGGGCTGGGAAGATACCCTGGAGTAGGAAATGGCAACCCACACCCAATATTATTGTCTGGGAAATTCCATGGACAGAGAAGCCTTGTGGGCTACAGTCCAAGGGGTCACAAAGAGTCAGACATGACTGAGCATGAATGCATGCCCCAAAATATGATGATGGCCAAATACAACATGTCTGTAGGTCATAAACCAGTTGCAAGGCACCAGTTTTCAAATGCTGCTAAAAGAGACAGTCAGAAGCTGACAGAAGTTTCTAGAAAAAGAGTTCAACTCCACAATCCATTAACCCTTATCTAAAAATTCTAAAAGCCAACAATTGAAGACTTCTTCATGAGTTTGGCACAAACTCATTTGTCAGTGAACACTAAACTTACATGAACGCTATTTGTAATCTTTATTTGTCCCTCTTCATGTAAGTGCTCTTTTGCATTTCAGGATAGAGTGATGGCTCAAAGTACACTACAAGGCCTACACAGTGTCCTGCATCTTGATTTTCTTTCATCCGAAAGATTCTGAACTTTTGCAGCACTCCAAGTTTTAGATAAAGGATTATGGATCTCTAGCACCATCAGATTCATAATCTTTTGGTGGAAAACTTTGGCAGCAGCATTAATGATAAACCGGAGGAAGGAGAGAAGGAAGCTGGTGAAAGAGCTGTGGGCAAACCAGTGGTAATAAACACTGACGGCTGCAGCAAGATGGAAATTCTGGAAATGGAAAGCTCTGGGGGCTATTTCCCAGTCATATCAACACAGCTTGGAGCCTGATTGGAGGTGGGAGGTAAGAGAGGAAGGAATCTAAGATGTGCCTCATGCTTCTAGCTTGTAAGACTGGACAGATGGTGAGCCATCCACCACAAGAGAAAATTGAGAATGATTAGAAGTAAGAAAAAATGATAAATGTCAGTTTGGACCTGTGCCTATGAGATTCTTCTGCACCCTGGGGTTGGAGACGTGTGGTAGGGAGTTGGCAATGTGGATCTGGACCCCAGAGAACAGCTGGTGATGGAGGTACCAATTTGGGTGGGTGTGGGGGGGCGGGTAGTGCTTTGAATAGAGTCCCTCCCCAAAAAGGTATGTCCAAGTCTTAATCCCTGGTAAAGTGAATGTGAACTTATCTGTAGGTAGGGTCTTGGTGGATATAACTAATTTAAGGATCTTGAAATGAGATAATCCTGGATTTATAGTGGGCCTAAATACAAAGAATTGGACAGGACTTCATGACTGAACAACAACAGTGAAACACAGTAACTGTTGTCCAAATAAGAGAAAGGAAAAGGAGATTTGAGACATGGAGGGAAAGACATATGATGATGGGGGTAGAGATTACATGGATACATCTGCAAGCCAAAGATTGCTAGCGCCTCCAAAACCTAGGAGAAAGGCATGAAACAGAGGCTCCCTCAGTCCTTCCTGGAAAAACCAAACCTATGACACCTTGATTTTGGACTTTTGGCCTCCAGAACTCTGAGAGGATAAATTTCTATTACTTTGAATGCATGTTAAGTTGCTTCAGTTGTGTCCAACTCTTTGAGACCAAATGGACCATAGCCTGCCACGCTTCTCTGTCCATGGGATTCTCCAGGCAAGAATACTGCAGTGAGGTGCTGTGCCCTCTTCCAGGGGATTTTTCCTGACCCAGGGATAGAACCTGGGTGATAGATAAGAACTGGGAGAGTGGAGGATCAGAAAGGCATGAGCTCCAGGCAGGAAGCTATGTTCCATGGTATCAAATTTTGCAAAGAAGACATCTAGGATTAAGGCTTAGAAGAGAATATCAGATTTAGAAATAAGGTCATTGGTGACATCAAGATGGAGCAGTTTCAGTAACTAAGAAAGAAATGTCAAATCAGTAGAGAATTCTTCCAAGATGTTTGGCAGTAGTGAAGGGGAGAAAGAGGCCATGTCAGTAGCTTGAGAGAGTTTAGAGTAAAGAGAAATCATAGGTAGGATGGGAAGCAAGAATATATCTAAGACTTCTGTGGAAACTGTGCCAGGCAAGGCTGCCAGTGAAGGAAACAACAAAGAAAATGAAAGAACCAGGATCATATGACAGCAGTAGTTAAATGTCCACCAACATTTGGTGTATAGAGTACAGAGGATTTCTTAATACAGAGTTGTTTTTGGAAAGCAGGTACCATTGAGAGGCAACCTTTCCCAGCCTCCTTTGCATCCAGATGGGGACATCAATCAGTTCTAGCCAACAGAGTAGAGTGGAAGTGGTAAGTCGCCTTTAAGCCACGGTGGGTGTGCTTTCCCTACTCTTTCCCCCATCTTCAACTGAAAGTAGAGGATTTCATAGTCCTCAGAGATTGCAGAACCACAAAAGTGAAGTGTCTCAAGTTCCTGAATCACCATTTCCCATTAATAGGAAAACCCACAATGGATTGTTATACAAGCAAGAATAAAGATTGTCTTAAGTCACTGAAATATGGAAGTTCATTTGCTACAGCAGCTAGTGTGACTCTAATACAGACTGCATTTTATATGTGTCCAGATCTTACAATGTTAGGTTCCCACCACCTGTCAAAGAGTCAACTCCCACCAGCCTAGCCCACTAAAGACCATCTACCTGGCAGCACCTGGGACCTGTCCCATTCTGACTGAAGGTCTTTCATTCATTCAACACAGAGTTATTAATCTCCTACTATGTGTAGTATACTGGACTGGAGTCAGGGATGTGGTCATAGATGTGATCGAGACCTGCCTTCAGGTAGATTATATTCTAATGGAGCAGATAGAAACTGAACAGATAGACACATAAAGAAACATAATAACATCAGGTAGGAAAATATGATGTGCTATTTAAAGAATAAATAAGATAGCTTTGGCTATTCGAGGTTTTTTGTATTTCCATACAAATTGTGAAATTATTTGTTCTAGCTCTGTGAAGAATACTGTTGGTAGCTTGATAGGGATTGCATTGAATCTATACATTGCTTTGGGTAGTATACTCATTTTCACTATATTGATTCTTCCAATCCATGACAATGGAGTATTACTCAGCCATTAAAAAGAATACATTTGAATAAGTTCTAATGAGGTGGATGAAACTGGAACCTATTATACAGAGTGAAGTAAGCCAGAAAGAAAAACACCAATACAGTATACTAATGCATATATATGGAATTTAGAAAGATGGTAACAATAACCCTGTGTACGAGACAGCAAAAGAGACACTGATGTATAGATCAGTCTTACCGACTCTGTGGGAGAGGGAGAGGATGGGGAGATTTGGGAGAATGGCATTGAAACATGTATAATATCATATATGAAATGAGTCACCAGTCCAGGTTTGATGCACGATACTGGATGCTTAGGGCTGGTGCACTGGGACGACCCAGAGGGAGGGTATGGGGAGGGAGGAGGGAGGAGGGTTCAGGATGGGGAGCACGGGTATACCTATGGTGGATTCATTTTGATATTTGGCAAAACTAATACAATATTGTAAAGTTTAAAAATAAAATTAATTGAAAAGGCTAAAAAAAAGAATAAATAAGGCAGAATAAAGGGATAGAAAGTGATGAGCAGGATATGGTGCAATTTTATTTTTATTTATTTTTTTAATTGAAGGATTGCTTCAGAATTGCTTTACAGAATTTTGTTGTTTTCTATCAGTGCAATTTTAAATAGATTGGTCTGAAAGGCTGCTTTGAGGATGTGGTATGGATGCAGAGACCTATGTGAAGGGATCAAGTCAACAAAGAAAGAGCTGGAGGAAGGATAGCCTGGACAGAGGGAGCAGTTCATGCAAAAGTCCAGAGCAGAGCACAAGCTGGGTGTTTTGGAGATGATCAGGAAGGCCAGTGTGGCCAGAGCAAAGCAAACAAGGTGAGGAGAAATGACCAAAGTGAGGCAGAAAGATAGCAAGGGGTCAAATTACAACGGGTCCTGGTGAGGACATCAAGTTCTATTCTAAGAAATAGAGTGACACTGACCCTGCCTAGCCTCCCAGGCAGGCAGAATTTCTCCCACCACTCCCCATGAGTCAGCTTCTTCCTCGCAGACCTGTCCAGCTGCCAGGACCCAGATCCAGTCCATCTGTTAACTTGCTCTGAGCTCCCCTGGGCACTGAGTCGGCAGACTGCAAGGTGCATTTGCCAAGGGTGAGCAAAGCAGAGGAAGTCTTTTTTTTTTTTCACGGAGAGGTAACTCCTCTGCAAAGAAAATAAAGTTCATAGGTTTCCTAGGGGAGAAGCAGCACCCACGAGGCACTGAGCACTAAGTCTATATTTGAGCTGAAAACATGCAGACGGGCGGGCGGGAGCCCAAACACAACTGCTTCTGCCTTCTGCGATGGCAAATGAGTAATTTTGCCTCCTGGAGTTTCAGGAAGCTCCTCTAAGCTCTGAAATGGAGCCATTCCTCATACTAGAAGGCTGCAAAGATACGTGTGAGGGCTTTGGGGCCGCCACAGATGGAAACAATCCTAAGAGGCACAGCAACTCTCATTTGCAATCTCCACTTCCCTCCTCCCATCCAAGCTGTTCCATCTTCACAGCAGTATAGGATGGAGCCTGGACAACTTCATCCTACAAAGGACATTCTGGCCATGAGAGGTGAAGTGTTAGGACTATATGATCACAAAGCCAGTGACTTGGCTATTCTCATGAACCACATTTAAAAGTAATCATGATTCCCCTGCTTGAAATTGTCCATGTGTACTTAAAATTCAAACCTCTCCCAAGGTCCTACAACATCTTGTACCAGGGACCAGTTAACTGCAGCCCATGACCCAACTCTGTAAATATAGTTTTACTGGGACACAGCCATGCCCTCCCATTTGCATATTGTCTATGACTGCTTTTGTACTATGACGCGAGAATTGAGTAGTTGTTTCAGAAAGTATTAGAGCCACAAAGCTGAAATATTAGCTCTCGAACCCTTTACAGAAAAACATGTCGCCCTGGCTCTTTGAGATTAGTCCAGCGCCACATTGTCTCACGTGTTCTGTCTTCCATCTGCTCAGTCTTTTCCAGGCACCTTATTCTTTCTTCTCTCCCCAAACAAGCCTGGATTTCCTGCCTCAGGATCTGTGCACTTGCCACTGTCTCTGCCTGAAACTCCTTCCTTCATGATTTGACTCTCTGACTTTCTTTCACTTTTCAGGCCTCAGATCCAATGCTGACTCCACAATCTCCATATCTAACAGCCTCCCCACCCCCACAGTACTGTCTCAAATTCATTCCTTTATTTATGGCATATATAACCTTCTAAATTATCTTATTTGTTTATGTACTTTTTGTCAGAGTGCCCCACTAGAATAACAGCTCCACGGGAACAAGTACCCAGACAGTCTCGATCATAATGAAATCCCTGATGTATAGAATAATGTCTGACACATTCTGGGTGCTTCACTGTCAACAGCTAAATGAATAAATCAAATGACTATTGAATAAATCCTAACTGTCCTTACTCTACATCAGAGTTTCTCATCACTCAATGATCTCATCAATCTCAAATGTCCAGCATCATTGACAGTTGGGGCTGGATAATCCTTTGTTGTATGGGGCTGTCTTGTGTATTGTAGAATGCTGAGTAGCATCCCTGGTCTCTACACACCAGATACCTGTAGCAACAACCCACTACCAAACTTTGACAATTAAAAATGTCTCTGTGTGTATGTGCTCTGCTGCTGCTGCTGCTAAGTCGCTTCAGTCATGTCCGACTCTGTGCGACCCCATAGACGGCAGCCCAGCAGGGTCCCCCATCCCTGGAATTCTCTAGGCAAGAACACTAGAGTGGGTTGCCATTTCCTTCTCCAATGCATGAAAGTGAAAAGTGAAAGTGAAGTTGCTCAGTCGTGTCCGACTCTTAGCGACCCCATGGACTGAAGCCTACCAGGCTCCTCCATCCATGGGATTTGTATGTGCTCAATCGTGTCTAATTCTTTGACCCATGAACTCCCGTGTCTACCAAGCTCCTCTGTCCATGGAAATTTCCAAGCAAGAATACTGGAGTGGGTTGATATTTTCTCCTCCAGGGGATCTTTCTCATACAGGGATCGAACCTGCATCTCTTGTGTCTCCTGCACTGGCAGGTGGATTCTTCACCACTGTGCCACCTGGGAAGCCAAAAATGTGTCTCCAGATATTGCCAAATGTCCTCCTGGGGGAGAACCACTGGGCCACATGGTTTGAATTTACCCTTGAAGCTTAAAATATAACAGTAAGTTTGTGCACAAGACCACAATCACTCTGGACTTCTGATTAATTGTAGTTGTACCTAAGGATGACCTTGGCATTGGGGCCAGCTCAATAATAAATTGATGAGATGGCTCCTGAAAGGAAGTATCAGCATGTTTTGGAAACAGAAGTCCCAAGTTAGAAATCACTTTCGAGTTTTCAGTAGGGAACAATTAATAACAAGAAAGCCAGAAGGTATAGCGCTACAAGTTATTACCACAGTCCAGACTGACATCACCGCAAAAAGATGCTGTTGTGTGACAATGAGAGTGGCAGGAGGAGGAGGCAATGAGCATGGTGAGGCCAAGGGGCTCTCTTGGGGATTTGGCCATTTACGGGGCATCAGAATTATTGATGTGAGTGTTTTGTTAACTCTCCCTCCATGACAACAAGAAAAATGAATGAGAACAGAGATGGAGCAAATGCACCTACTGGCAAGGCCTGCCGGTGATCTCTGGGGTCCGTGGATGAAGGAAGGATATGGAAAGTCATTTAGTGATCTTGTTTTCTACAAGGAAAATGCTGAGTGCAGGAAGGCTGTTACTGCTGCAATCTGGCCACTGCTGCTGCCTTTGATGTAAAGGTTGGTCAATGTATTTTGCTCAGTTCCCGGGGATGGAGTCTATTTTAATAGCTCTGGCCCCCATGGGGCACAGCTTAATGTGCTATCCAATGGCTATAGTTCTGCTCACCAGAAGGAGGCTTGCCCTCCAGCAGATGACCCATGGGGCACCGTGGTATTAGCCAAGAGGAAGGACTCAGGTCACACAGGCTTCCATGACCTTTAAGCTGCATTTTCTGATGAAAGTGGGGTTTGGAGTGGAGATATGGGGCATCACAGCCAGCACCCAGGCACCATGCCTATTGAAGTAAGTAAGTTTCTCCCAGACCAACTCCCCATGGGT
>NW_011494899.1:479623-490046 GCF_000754665.1 Bison bison bison
CATCTCTATTTCTCAGATTTGTCTCCCACCAAAGACTAGTTTCAAATCAGGATGTAGTCCTGGCTCCCAAATTTCACTGTGGAAAACAAGCCTCCAGTCTTTTCTTCCTTGGATGTCAAGACTAGGAAATAGAGGGATGCATATAAATAGAAAAAGGAGAGAAACAAATATAGCATAATCTGTTGTTTTAAAATTTTTCTAGCATCTATTTCCCCTTCCAATTTTAACACTTACATATTGGGGAAGATCCATTGTACCCTAACTCTCAGTCCTTGGAATTTGTGTTATGGCTAGACTCAGCCATACCAGACTCAGGGGCAGGCACATGGCCCAGTCCTGGGGCCAATCAGGATGTTCCATCTTCTGTTCATGAAAATGGGTGTCCAGATGGACAAATGACCCAGGTCAATTCAATCATCATTAATTCAAATTTATATGCTCAAGAGTTTAGAGAAAAGGAATGTTTCTTCTGCCTGGATTGAGGAGAGAACAGGAGAAAGGCTAGGAACTGCTAGAAATAATTTGGTCATCACTGGTAGGGAGTCTGCCAACAGTGAAAGATAGCAGATAGAAACAGGAGATGGGACAGTGTGACTGCATCCTGGTGGCCACTTGATACAGCCATGCCTGAAGATGGTCCTACTATGAATTTAGCAATTACACAGATGTTCACTATATAGAATACTCTTTGTTGATTTTTTTTTCTCAAGCATGTTTCAGTTCAGTTTGGTATCACTTGCCTCAAAAGAATCTTGTGTTTTAACTGACAAAGTTCCAAAACTCTCTGAATTTCACAGGGACATGCTATTTGGTCAGTATTAGTTTTCCTTAGTCCCTTAAACAGTGGGTGGGTACTTTCTTAAGTTTAAGAGTATTCACTCTTTAATCCCAGCTATTAAGTATTTGTTGAGCACCAAATATATTCAAGGCATCATGTTTGGTTTTTAGCTAGGCTTTTTCATTTACCTTAGGTTATAAGAACATGTGATACACAGTCTTACTCTCAATTTAAAGGTAAACAAACTGGAATTCAGAAAATAGAGAAAGTGCTAAGTCATACAGCTAATAAAGGGTAAAGTGAACCTTTAAATCCAAGACACATTTCCTGGGTCACAGAAACTCTCCCATTGAAGCCTGAAGTCATAATTATGTACTGCTTGACAGTTCAATGTAAGTAATACAGTTCACCGTTTGAGTACCCACTAGAAGCCCGTGCTCTAGGCTAAATACATTGCCTATGTTTCTAATAACGATACAGTAGGATAAGGATTCTTTTCTTTTCGTCATCATCTCTTTTTTAATAAAGGAAGATACTAAGGCTTAGAAAATGTGAAACAACTTGCCTAAGATTATATATACAGTTAGTTCAGGAAAAGATTGGGTACAAAATCAAACAGACTCTAAGCCCGTTGCTCTCTCCAGTAGTTAAATTTTCTCCCAAGTCTCAAGTGAGAAATTAGCATCTTAAGAGTTTTGTCTTCTCCACCCCCAGGTATCCCTAATATGTAAGAGAAGGCTCTCTTAGAAAATTTCGTCATATACCATCCACTTAAATACTTCACGCAGGAAAAGCATGAATCCCCAGTTAAAATAAGGTACTTGGAGGCTGGGTTCATGAATTACACATCCACCCAGAGGCATAGCAAGTGTGCGGTAAATACCTACTGAAGCCTACACTCTTTCCATACCTTTAAAGCCTCCATTTACACCTTTTCCCCAAGTGTGGTCTATGGAGATTTCCCCAGGAATTCTGCTAAAATTGAAAGTGGCCAGATCTCAGCCCAGGCCTATGAAATCAGACTATATGGGATGAATGGATAAAGAAAATGCAGTATATTGAAATAGTATATACATATAACATATATAAATGATATAATTTATGTAAGCTATAAATTAAATATGCAGCATATATAATATGATTTATATATTACAAATTATGCCACATAAAATTGTATATTATATACAAGGTTCCAATAATGAGTATATTATTTATTTATGTATCAATATAAATAAATGTATTATAAAAGTATTTTTATATTTATGAATATATCTACATATAAATAAATTTACATGTAAACTATATAATTGTATATAAATAATATATAAGTTATATGACATTTAATTATATTGTATATAATTAAATATAATATTATTTATCATTATACATATAATAATTACTATATATCAATGATATGATTTATATAAATCACTATTATATAACAACCCAGTGAACCACATAGTCCTTATATATTTATATGTAACACTCATACTGAGCTCTGAAGGTTGGGTAGGAAATTACCAAGTATACCGGCAAACTGTTGCAGGCATGAAAGTCAATATGTGCAAAGGTCCTGAGATGGAAAGGTGAAAAGAGGATTCTAGAAACTGAAGGAAAGGGAAAGAGTCTATGTCCTGGAGACAGAGAGTGAGAGAGAGCTCTGCATCCTCAGGCTGGAGAATCACAGCACACAGGAGTCCCTACCCCACAGTCAGGGTCACATTTTTGAGCTCTCAGTCCAGCTGCTTTGTTGAGACGAGAAGGGAAGAGGACCAGGGTGAAAGCAGAAAAAGCAACAGGACTGCGATCGTTCTCCAAACTGGAAAGGAAGGTGACATGGACTGTGTGACTGTAGACAACGGACACAACAGTGTTTTGGGGAAATAGAAACAAGTCTCAGTGATTGAGCTGATACCATGGTTAGGAGAAGAAAGAGTTGCATGACTAGGTGGAAACTCCGGAAGAGAACCAGCATGTGTCAAAGGATGGGATGAACTTGGTCTTAAAAACGTTGAATTTAGGTATATATCAGTCAAGGCTCAGTTGCAGACAACAAAACCCCCTCTAGCTATTTTAAGCAATAGTGGATTTATTTCCCAGATAGGTATTCTCTCTGCTATCTCTGGCTGTGTAACAAACCACTCCAAACTTTGTGGCTTCTAACAAAAGCCATGTACTTAGCTCATGATCCTGTGGGTTCTTTGGGTTGAGCTTAACTGGGTTATTCTTCTGGTCTTGGCTGGGTCACTCTTTCCTGTGTTCAGTTGCAAATTAGCTAAGCCTCACTGCATCTGTTGCTTGAGCGTGATGAAGACAATGGGGCCACGTATTTATGATCATTCAGCAGGCTAGCTTGAGCTTTTCACAGAGCTGCCAAGAGAGTTGCAAAAGGGAAACTGCCTCTTAAGGCACAGGCTGAGAATGGGCACAATGTTACTTTGCCTCATTCTGTTGGTTAAAGCAAGTTACAAGCAGCCCAAATTCTAGGAGTGGGGAAACAGACTCTCTCCAAGGGATGGGTTGCAAAGTTTCATTGCAGAGTCATGAATTTTAGAAGGAAGAGGGGAAATTGTGGCCATTTTTTGTGACTGATCTACCATAAGTACTTAATAAATCGTTCAAATGATAGCAGAACATGCTCAGCCTCTAAGAATGAGTCTGCTCACCAGGGGAGCTTATGCCTCTGCCACCATCAGGAAGTCTATCCCAGGACCACTGATTCCAAGAATATACCACTGTCTTATGATCCTACAATCAAGAAGCCTCTTGAGCTATCCCTTCAGCAGAACTGCCTTTCCACATTCAGGAAAGCAGTGAGTGGAGCCTGGAACTCTGCTGCAGAAAAATCCAACATCCCAGCTACTGCAACAAAACAATGACCTCACCTTCCAAATCTCACACAAGTACATATAACTGATGGAGTTGATGGTTTTGATCCAAAACTTCAAGAGAGTCTAAGAAGTGTAACTGCTAGCTTTCCAACTTCAGTAATATAGGAAGTCACTCTGGAAGGAGTTTGGAATGAATTCTGCATGACAAATCACTATATACATTCCATATATTATGAAAAAGCCAAAGAGAAATCATAATGAAGCAGTAGAATAGATGCAACTGCAACTCAGAGGATTCTGGGCTGATCTGGGATTTGAACAAAGACCTGAGCAGGGTCCAGAAATTCATCACTGTGTGCCTAAGACTCATGCCAAGATCAAACATCCTAACCATTTCTGGAATGTAGTTAATGTCCAATCCTATTCCCACTGACTTGGTGATTCATGCTTCAAGAGAGGAAGAGTAAAAACATTTTTCAATTACACCAAGGAGACTAGAGTCTAAGCTTGTTATTCAACAGCTCTGTAAGCTTGACCACCCTCTTTCCTCCCATAGCCTGGTGTTTTCCCTATCCAACAAGTTGAGTGGGATTTGTCTACATGGGTGAATGGCAAAAGCCTCTTTCAGCAACAGAATCTATGAAAGTTCCTTGCTCCCATGCCCAGGTAGGACTCACCTACATGACAGAGTCTCTTTGTCAAATGTATACTTCCCAACTGGTGCGTGTATGCTCAGTCACTTCAGTCGGATCCAACTCTTTGCAACCCCATGGACCATAGCCTGCCAGGCTCCTCTGTCCATGGAATTCTCCAGGCAAGAACACTGGAGTGGGTTGCCATGTCCTCCAGGGGATCTTCCCAACCCAGGGATCAAACCTGTGTCTCTTCCACTGCAGGCAGATTCTTTACTGCTGAGCCAGTGGGGAAGCCCAGCTGGTAGAAGGGCTTATTCACTCGACACTTGGGCAATTAAAGCGAGGGAAGTGCCCTGGATGCTTGCCAGGCTGTCCTGTTCCCCACTCCTGATGGAAGCAGCTGTGCCCCCTGCACTGGGATCCCTTCTTTTTCTTTCCCACTTCACCCTTCCTTCTGATAACATTCCTACCCCATCCTGCCCTGGACCTGGTCTCTGCTGGAGGCCAATTATAGGACATAATCCATCTGTCCTACAAGAGCAGCTTAATGGCTGGGATCTCAGTAAACTCCTAATCCATCCATTACAAATCCAATAGTTACTCAGGGACCAGCCAGATGGTTGGTAAATTTGCATTCAACTCAAAAATGGTATAAATAACACTCCTGTGCATCCTGGCCAGAGAAGATGCCACACCAACCCTGATCCTCAGTTACTAGGAGTATCCAGAGAATGGTACCAATGCAGTAACCCATCCATTTCTCCAGACTGGTAGAGAAAAATTTATTGGACAATTACTTGGAGCCAGGCGTGGTTCTCAGTGGTAGAGTTTCAAAGGTTAACATATTTGACAAAAGCTGTGCTGTTGTTGAGTTTGCCTTCTAGAGAGGACACAGTGAATAGAGAACTGAGCCCATAAATGAACAACAAACACTAGTGAGTGTTAAGTGCTATGAAGAAATCAAAACAGGACGAGGGAAGGTTGAGGGACTAAAACAATATGCGTGATTCCAGTGACTAAGAAGGCTGCTCGCAGGCCACAGAGGGCATCACCAAGCAAGTGGCCCATGAACTTGAACTGTGCCCGATGGTGAGAAGCATCAGGAGACAAAATTATGAGAGTATCAGGTTCCAGAAAGATGGGGGAACAAGTGCAAAAACTCTGAGAGGGGATCAAACTTGAGACATTCAGGGACAGAGAGGCAGTCTGTGTGGCTGGAACTCAATGAGTGAACTGTGGGATGTGTCAAGGCCCAAGATGTCTGCAGGAATTGATGAAGTAGAATTGAACAGGTCACTCAAGGAGGGGATTTTATTCTAAGAGCAATAGGGAGGAGTCAGAGGGTTTTAAGCGTGGGCATGTGTAATCCAGCTTGAAAGATCACTCTGAGTGCTACAGAAAGAGGAGAAAAAGGGGTGAGAGAAGGAGGCGAATTGATCAGGAAGCTATTGCTGAGACCTAGGTAGGAGGAGACGTGAAAGATGATGGAGCCTCTGCGGAGGTAATGGCAGGAGAGATGGTTGAGCTGTGGTCAGATTGGGGAGGGGGAGAGTTAGCCAACAGGACTTGCCATTGCAAGGGGTTAAGGGAAACAAAGAAACAGAATGACTTCTAGTTGTTTTCCTTGAGCTTGCGGGTGGGTCATGCCAACATCACTGAGATGGAAAGTTCTAGAAGAAAAAGTTGAAGAATAAAAGTGTCAAACTTGGCCCAAGTCACAGTTGAGATGTGCATACAGTGCTGAATTAGATGTGTGAAATAATAGATAATGGATATGGGGATGTGGAGACAAGGAAAGTCACATCCAGAGATGACAATTTTAGCATTATCACAAAATACATGGTTTATAAAGGTTTGCACTGTTTATATGTGGAATCTAAAAAGAAATAATACAAATGAACTTAGTCACAAAACAGAAACAGACTCACAGACTTAGAAAATGAATTTATGGGTTGCCAGGAGGAAGGACAAGAGTAAGGGATAGTTAGGGAGTTTGGAATGTACAGGACACATTGCTATATTTAGAATGGATAACCCGCAAGGACCTATTGTATAGTACAGGGAACTCTGCTCAATGTTACGGGGCAGCCTGGATGGGAGGGGAGTTTAGAGGAGAATGGATACCTATATATGTATTGCTGACTCCCTTTGCTGTCCACCTGAAACTATTACAACATTGTTAATCGGCTATACTCCAGTATAAAATAAAAAGTTAAAAAATAAACAAAACAAAACCAAGTGGAAAAATATTTTTAAAGATCATAAAGGCTTAGGCTGGATGCACACACAAGTAAAGGATCCTGGACTGAGCCCAGGGGCACTTATTTTTTTGCAATTCAGTTCAGTCGCTCAGTCGTGTCTGACTCTTTGCAACCCCATGAATCGAAGCACATCAGGCCTTAGAGGATAACAAATCATCAGGGCAGAATGACCAAGCTAGTGAGGTAGAAGTGAAAGCAGGAGATGGTGGTATCCTGAAGCCAAGAGAAGCCCAGCACCTGAGTAGAGGAGGTTTGCTCTTGCTCAGTCACTTCAGTTGTGTCTGACTCTCTGTGACCCCATGTACTATGGCCCGCCAGGCTCCCCTGTCCATGGTATTCTCCAGGCAAGAACACTGGAGTGGGTTGCCATTTCCTACTTCAGTGATAAAGTATGAAGTGAGTGAAATGAAGTCGCTCAGTCGTGTCCAACTCTTTGCGACCCCATGGACTGTAGCCTACCAGGCTCCTCCATCCATGGAATTTTCCAGGCAAGAGTACTGGAGTGGGTTGCCATTTCCTTCTCCAGTAGATGAGGTTAGGAAAGTCCAAATCAATCACCCCTTCTGGAAGTACATTCAATCAGGGCTATTATCTCCATAGAGAAAGGGGAGGCACTTACTGAGGAAATGATGTTGGGTAAATAACTACATGATAATCAATAACCATCACCAGGGAGAAGAACTATTTGGTTCAAACAGTAATTACAAGCCCAAATCACAGATCATGGTTTGAATTAATTTTGAGAGCTTAATCTGGTAAACCCCAGTCCCAAGAATATGTTGAGACCAACTAGACAGGATATCATGAGAAACTCTACTCCATCCTTTAGATGATGTCTCCATAGCAGCCATTAATTTTTTAGAAAGGTCTTAATATTTAACTTGCTTAACTTACGATTGCTTTGCAGTGTTTTTAATTGTAGATAATCACTTGCAGCTTCAAAGTGAAATGAGATGCATCAGTTGCAGGAGACAGAAGAGCACCAGGGAAAAAAAGAGGATTGATTTCAAATTATTCTAGAAGCAGGGATCGCTTGAGGAGCTGTGGACAGAACTCATGGGTCTGTAAAACTGGGGGGCAAAATTTTTCATCTTTATTTTTACTAACTGCTGATACTTGGCACTTCTTTCAGTGCCTTTGTCACCCAAATCAGTCCCTTATAACTATACTGTGGAAGTGAGAAATAGATTTAAGGGACTAGATCTGATAGAGTGCCTGATGAACTATGGACGGAGGTTCATGCCATTGTACAGGAGACAAGAATCAAGACCATCCCCAAGAAAAAGAAATGCAAAAAAGCAAAATGGCCGTCTGAGGAGGCCTTACAAATAGCTGTGAAAAGAAGGGAAGTGAACAGCAAAGGAGAAAAGGAAAGATATACCCATTTGAATGCTGAGTTCCAAAGAATAGCAAAGAGAGATAAGAAAGACTTCCTCAGTGACCAATGCAAAGAAATAGAGGAAAACAATAGAATGGGAAGGACTAGAGATCTCTTCAAAAAAATTAGAGATACCAAGAGAACATTTCATGCAAAGATGGGCTCAATAAAGGACAGAAATGGTAGGAATCTAACAGAAGCAGAAGATACTAAAAAGAGGTGGCAAGAATACACAGAAGAACTGTACAAAAAAGATATTCATGACCCAGATAATCGTGATGGTGTGATCACTCACCTAGAGCCAGATATCCTGGAATGTGAAGTCAAGTGGGCTTAAGAAAGCATCACTACAAACAAAGCTAGTGGAGGTGATAGAATTCCAGTTGAGCTATTTCAAATCCTGAAAGATGATGCTGTGAAAGTACTGCACTCAATATGCCAGCAAATTTGGAAAACTCAGCAGTGGCCACAGGACTGGAAAAGGTCAATTTTCATTCTAATCCCAAATAAAGGCAATACCAAAGAATGCTCAAACTACTGCACAATTGCACTCATCTCACACACTAGTAAAGTGGTGCTCAAAATTCTCCAAGCCAGGCTTCAGCAATACGTGAACCGTGAACTTCCAGATGTTCAAGCTGGTTTTAGAAAAGGCAGAGGAACCAGAGATCAAATGGCCAACATCCACTGGATCATGGAAAAAGCAAGAGAGTTCCAGAAAAACATCTATTTCTGCTTTATTGACTATGCCAAAGCCTTTGACTGTGTGGATCACAATAAACTGTGGAAAACTCTTCAAGAGATGGGAATACCAGACCACCTGACCTGCCTCTTGAGAAATCTATATGCAGGTCAGGAAGCAGCAGTTACAACTGGACATGGAACAACAGACTGGTTCCAAATAGGAAAATAAGTACATCAAGGCTGCATGTTGTCACCCTGCTTATTTAACTTATATGCAGAGTACATCGTGCGAAATGCTGGGCTGGAAGTAGCACAAGCTGGAAACAAGATTGCCGGGAGAAATATCAATAACTGCAGATACGCAGATGACACCACCCTTATGGCAGAAAGTGAAGAGGAACTAAAGAACCTCTTGATAAAAGTAAAAGAGGAGAGTGAAAAAGTTGGCTTAAAGCTCAACATTCAGAAAACTAAGATCATGGCACCTGGTCCCATCACTTCATGGGAATTATATGGGGAAACAGTAGCTGACTTTGTTTTTCTGGGCCCCAGAATCACTGCAAATGGTGATTGCAGCCATGAAATTAAAAGACACTTACTCCTTGGAAGGAAAGTTATGATCAACATAGCATATTCAAAAGCAGAGACATTACTTTGTCAACAAAGGTCTGTCTAGTCAAGGTTATGATTTTTCCAGTGGTCATGTGTGGATGTGAGAGTTGGACAATAAAGACAGCTGAGCACCAAAGAATTGATGCTTTTGAACTGTGGTGTTGGAGAAGACTCTTGAGAGTCCCTTGGACTGCAAGGAGATCCAACCAGTCCATCCTAAAGGAGATCAGTCCTGGATGTTCATTGGAAAGAGTAATGTTGAAGGTGAAACTCCAATACTTTGGCCACCTCATGCGAAGAGCTGACTCATTTGAAAAGACCCTGATGCTGGGAAAGATTGAGGGCAGGAGGAGAAGGGGACAACAGAGGATAAGATGGTTGGATGGCATCACCGACACAATGGACATGGGTTTGGGTGGACTCCGGGAATTGATGGACAGGGAGGCCTGGCATGTTGCAGTTCATGGGGTTGCAAAGAGTCAGACATGACTGAGCAACTGGACTGACCTGTCACCCAAAGAATCAAGGAATTTCTCTATCATATTAGAGTTGTTACAGGTATCTTGAAATATTATTGATGCTCACCTACTACATTGGAGGAAACTGACATCTAGGTCTTAAAATTTAATGTGTTAATAAAGAAGTGCATAACATCATTAAATTATGATGCTTATTTGTTTCATCAATATTTTGATAGCTGAATTTCAATGTAACTCCTTAGTACTCCCTTGTGTTTTACTTTCTGCATTTAAAAGCATTACTCTGAGGGGGGCCCATCAGCCTCACCAGACTACCAAGGAATCCACGATGCAAAAAAGATGAAGAGCCTGTGTCTAGAAGGAAGCCTGGGCCCAGCAGGGGAAAATTGTTTCAGGAAAAATGGAGAAGATGGGTGACTCCAGAAACAAACCTGATCCAGAAGAGAAGGTATTCAACAGGGAAGATTCCACACATGAGAAGAACAGAGCTAAGTGGAAACGGCTCCTCAGAAAATCCAAAAAACATCAAGCAGCTCTTACTACCTGGGAACAGCAAAGAAATAAACCCCCACTTTTGGAAGTATCTGAGGCAGAAAAACCCAAAGCAGCAATTTTATCGTAAAAGTTAAAAAAGACCATCAGATCAGATCAGTCCCTCAGTCGTGTCCGACTGTTTGCGACCCCATGAATCGCAGCACGCCAGGCCTGCCTGTCCATCACCAACTCCCAGAGTTCACTCAGACTCACGTCCATCGAGTCAGTGAT
>NW_011494899.1:490210-506673 GCF_000754665.1 Bison bison bison
CCTTCTTCACAGTCCAACTCTCACATCCATACATGACCACAGGAAAAACCATAGCCTTGACTAGACGAACCTTTGTTGGCAAAGTAATGTCTCTGCTCTTGAATATGCTGTCTAGGTTGGTCATAACTTTCCTTCCAAGGAGTAAGCGTCTTTTAATTTCATGGCTGCAGTCACCATCTGTAGTGATTTTGGAGCCCATAAAAATAAAGTCTGACACTGATTCCACTGTTTCCCCATCTATTTCCCAAGAAGCAATGGGACCAGATGCCATGATCTTCGTTTTCTGAATGTTGAGCTTTAAGCCATAGCCCAGGTGATATATTCTTACATTAATGGTTTTCAATATAGAGATGCCAGATTTGGCCAATAAAAATATTGGGTGACTGGTTACACTTTAATTTTAGGTAAACAAAAAATAACATTTAATATAAGTATGTCCCAAATAGTGTATAGGACATGTGCTCAGTCACTCAATCATGTCCGACTCTCTGATCCCATGGACTATATAGCCCATCAGGCTCCTCTGTCCGTGGAATTTTCCAGTCAAGAATACTGGAGTAGGTTGCCATCTCAAAGAAAAAATTTTAGTGTGTTCCCCAAATATTGCATGTAATCCACTTATACTATATATATATGTAATATATATATGTATACTATATATATATATATATATATATAATTTCTTTATCTAACTGAAATCCAAATACAACTGATTGTCCTGTATTTCATTTGGCAACCCTACCAATAAACTGTAGCTCCCAGCAGCCATAGCTTTGCATGCCCTTCCCACATTGACTCTGGTCATGTGACTTGCTTTGGCCAATAATATGTCAGCAAATGTAACACAGACAGAGACTTGATAAATGCTTCTGCAGTGAGGCTGATTCTTTTGAAATGCTGCTGCCACCATGTGAGGAAGCTTGGTTTAGCCTCTTTGAGGATGGAAAGCACCATGGAGAAAGAGGCCCAGCTGGCCAGTTGGCTTAATCCCAGCTGATGCTCCAGCTGAACGCAGCCTCATGAGGGACCCAGGTGGGCCCAGCAGCACAATCCAGAGTGCCAACCCACAGGATTTAAAAAATAACAAATCATTGCTGTTTAGTGGTGGTTTGTTATGTAGCAACAGATAATTAATATGGTGCATCTTCATCAAATTCACTTAATGATTCTGGAGCACCTACTACCTGGCAAACACTAAAATAGGTTGATGAGCTGTAATTCCCAGAGCACTGTGATCCACCTGCATTAGAATGACATGGGTTATTTGTTAAAACTCCATATTCATGGACCAGTCGGATTGAAACCAAACCTTTGGAGGCTGGACTGCATAATTTGCATTTTTGACAAGCCTCCCTGGTGATGTGTGATCCTCCCTCTTTAGAATTTGAAGATCACTGAACTAAAGAGACAAAAATACGTTAGACACCGCTCTGCCCTTATGCTATGCAACCTAGGAGAGGAGATAGAGAGGTACACAGATACCTATAACACAAGACTGAAGGAAAGGACTGCCCCAAATAGGTCTAAAGGAAAACTCCATGAGCCACAAAGAAAGGTTAGATTAACTCCAAAAGGGAGGTACAAGAAGGATGGGTCAGCCCTGGATAATAGAAAAGGGCTGGACTAAGAAGTGGGGTTCCTGGGTTTGGGTCTCAGCTAATAATAGCCATCATTCATTGAGCGACTACTATTTGTAAATGAATGAGCTAGACTCTTCATACGTACTGTTTTGAATCTTCACAAAAACTCTTCAAGGTAAGTACTGTAATCCCATTTCTAAATAAGAAAAGAGGCTCAGAGAGAAGACATCACTTGCCCAAGGACACACAGTTAGGAATTGGCAGAATGAAGATTTAACGCTACTGCTAAGTCACATCAGTCGTGTCCGACTCTGTGCGACCCCATAGACGGCAGCCTACCAGGGTCCCCCGTCCCTGGGATTCTCCAGGCAAGAACACTGGAGTGGGTTGCCATTTCCTTCTCCAATGCATGAAAGTGAAAAGTGAAAGTGAAGTCACTCAGTCATGTCCGACTCAGCGACCCCATGGACTGATGCCTACCATGCTCCTCCATCCATGGGATTTTCCAGGCAAGAGTACTGGAGTGGGTTGCCATTGCCTTCTCTGGAAGATTTAATACCTGTATACCTGACCCCATGAATTAGGTACCTTTCACTGGCTCACACTGCCAGCTCACCCTTCTGGGCTGCCCTCCACCTTCTCATCTATGAGATGAGACAGGGTGTACAAGATGATTTCTGAGGCCCTATTATTGGGGCCTAATCAACTCTACTCCACATAATGATTGTACTTGTTGGGTGGGGGGAGGAGGGAGTGAAGTCACTGAAGGAGTGAACCTCAGCCCTTGGGGATTTGTTGCTATGTCAGCTTGTGCTGCTACAGCAAAGATCATCAACTGGGTGGTAAGTAAAATGTTTACTTCTCACAGCTCTGAAAGTTGAAAGTCCAAGATCAGGGTGGCAGGATGAGTGACTTCTGGTGAAAACCCTCTTACAGGTTGCAGACTGCCAACTTATTGCTGTAGCCTGTACAGCTGAGAGCAGAAACAAACTCTCTTGTGATTCTTATAAGGGCACCAATTGTATTCATGAGGACTCCACCCTCATGACCTCAACCTCATGTAATCCTATTTACCTTTCAAAGTCTCTACCTCCTAATACTATCCCACTGTGGAGACAGAGTTTTAACATACAATTTTTGAGGGGACACAAACATTCAGTCCATGACAGAACTCAACCCAGAATGCCAGTTACAAACAGTAACTCTAAAGACTCTGCTGGTCTCCTTCTCAAGGAAGAGAATGAGCAGGAAAAAAGGATGAAGGGAGTGATGCAAGTTAATGAATACCTGGATGATTATTTGAGAATAAGTGAATGACCAGATGAATGATTGAATGGATAATAAGTCAATAAATAAATAATGGGGAAACAGGTGGTTGAGGAAACTCTCATAGATTGGCTTCCAGTTACTCAAATTAAGAGGAAAATTGGGGCTTCCTTGGTGGCCCAGTGGTTAAGAATCTGCCTTCCAATGCAAGGGTCACGGGTTTCATCCCTGGTCAGGGAACTAAGATCCCACATGCCATAGAGCAAATAAGCCCATGCTCCACAAATAGAGAGAAGCCCCCACACATCATAACTAAGACCCAGCACAGCCAAATAAATAAATAATTTTTTAAGAAGTAAAAATCGAGTGACTGAGAAGGAGGCAAAGGGGGTAATCTGTTTTTGGAGCAAGAAGAGTTTAGCAAGCATGGACTAAGGAGTAAGACAAGGTGTGAATGAATGGATGATGAGACCAACAACTTTAGCCATGATGGTTCAGGAGGAAGGGCAGAGAGGATCCAGCAGAGGGTGAAATAGAGCCAGAGTCTTGGGGTGGTGACAGCAGCCAGCTTGCCATGAAATGCAGGCTGAGTGAGGAGCATGTTGACACCCTCTGCACAAGTTCTACCCACAGTGGGATCAGTCACTAATTAATGATGATGTAAACAGGGAGATTTCACTGCAAAAGGTCAGAAAGGCCATTCAGATGCCTGGGTGGTGAAGTATTGGAATCATCAGATTCTGAGACAGTGAAGGCTAATGTGATGGTCAAGAATATCAGCCCATGCTGAGAGACCTTAATTCTGTACTAAATGAAATCAATTCAGATCATTTAATTAACTGTGTTTCTCAAGTCTTCTTACTTTGAAGAGAAAAAAATGCTTTCATTTTATTCTGATTTCTGAGAAAATTAGACTAGGCTCTAAGACTGTGCATGTAAGCACTTTGAAAATATGAAGTGCTTTTAAGTACAAGAGATTGCTTTGTTAAACAAAGCAATCTGCCCAGAATGGGGAAAAGGAACCAGCATTTATATGCCAAGCTGTACTTGATGAACATCAAATCCTGTAATCCATATCACAACCCTCAATGGTGTCTTGTCTCAACTATACAGGTAAGGAAACCCAACCCAGCAGTATCCAGCCAACAAGAAACCAAGCCCCCAGTTTGGAGCTTGGCCAAGGGCTTTCCTGTAGGACTGTGATGTGTGTGTCATTGTTTTATTTCCTTTCTCAGAGCACAACCCAGAGAGTACATCTCTTCCAATATTTGCCATACTAAAGTACCTTTTCCATTCCAAAACCCATTCTATTAATTGAATTTGGGAATCCTGACTAGGGTCTAATAATTTGATATTATTTAATACAATCGCTTTCTCCTAGTTAAAAGGGTAAATGTAAGAGATGGAAAGAAATTTTCAATCCAGTGTGCCTCTAATCAAGACTCTGTTCCTGGGAGAATAATGATAAATTATATTTACATGCAATGTCATAAAACTGCAGGCATTTCATGCCTGACACATTCAGAACTGAAGCCTGGATTTTCCCTGAAGTTCTCCATCCTTTCACTATCTTTCCTCATCTCAGTCAGTGTCCCTGGAACCCATCATATTGCTCAGGCTGTGTTTTGCAGGGATTGTAGGATTTCCATTCCCCAACTAGGGATAGAACCTGTGCTCCCTGCAGTGGAAGTGTGGAGCCCTAACTACTGGACCATCGGGGAGGTCCCAGGAGACATTTAATTTTTTTCCCTTTACCCCCAATTTGTTCCTCATAAAAACCTTGAGTCCCAAACCCTTTGATTTTCTCCATCCTCATTGTCAGCCTCATATCCCACCATCTCTCACTCAGTTCCCCACTGTGGCTTTCTAATTAATCCTCCACTTCCAGCCTTATCCCACTCTGATTCATTCCCAGCCAGGCCATTTTCTACAAAGACTGTCCCTCTATTATGTTTATCTTAAAGATTAGGAGACTATGTTAATTGGTTATACCCCAATACAAAATAAAAAGTTTAAAAAAGATTACTTGGACTAAAATTCAAACTCCTTCCTACAGCCCACCTGCCTCCCATAAAGAGTTATTGTTACCCTCCCACGCTCCTTCTTCTCCATTCACTGCAGCTTCTTCTCGTAGAAAATGCCAGTCATGAAAAGCCCCTCCTCACCCGTGGATCTTGCACCTGTCATCTTCTCTTCTGGTAACTCCTTCCTCTGCTTTTCATATTGCTTTTTTTGGGTCCTTAGGTATCAGATGAAAACTGCTCAGTGTCTTTCCTGATTCCCCAGCCAGCATGGTTTCCTCTCTGAGGTACTAATTCTCCCAGTTGCATACATATAGTAAGTAGCAGAGTCAGACTTTAAACCCAGGTAGTCTGGTTTTTGGAGAAAGCAATGGCACCCCACTCCAGTACTCTTGCCTGGAAAATCCCATGGATGGAGGAGCCTGGTGGGCTGCCGTCTATGGGGTTGCAGAGTCAAACACAACTGAAGCGACTTAGCAGCAGCAGCAGCAGCCTGGTTTTTTATTCTGTGCACTTAAATCTAAAAGTATTACCTATCTTTAATGAGCAAAGAGAAATTTGCTCACTAAAAAAAAAAAGTATTCTTATTTGAGGGAAATGAGAATGTACAGAATGTTAAACTTTTGGTCTACTTCCTTTTAGGCTTTCTTGTTTTTTTTTCTAACTTTGTTTAAGCAGACTATAACCACAGTTTACATATCAATTTAAAGCCTGCTTTTGAAGGAAATGGCTACATAATTAACTTTGTTACAAATATCTTTGTCAAAAAGTTTTGCAAAGTGAAAATAATAAACATGCTTATTGCTTGCAAGTAATGGTACCCAGCCCACAAGTTGGAATTCCTCTCCACCAAGGGTTGTAGGGACTCTGACAGAGCCTCCATCTCAGAATTTCAATCTGAAATGTAGAAGCTGACGATATTTAGTTGGTGCCTTGACTTTATATACTCAAGAACATTCCATTGCTTTCCATCTAGTGTTACTGTTTCCTCCACACACTACTCATACCTTCTTTCCTTTGCTCCCCTTCACATCTCCCAGCTAGGGTTCTATTTGGACCACTGCTATTGAACATAGCAGGGGACAGTAAGTCCTTGTTTTTCGTTTGAGTTCTTGTTTATCTTCTGGGGCCTGTGAGTTACACTTTGCAGAAAACAGAGTCTATGCCTTTCAAAAGCAGTTAATAAAATGTTACAGCTAAACCTTGTACACCCTTCGCCCATTGTTTATATCCAAACACAGCATTTATTAAGCCTTCCTATGTGTTGAAAAGAATATATCAAGTGAGAGATTTGGAAGTCTTTATTTTCCCCTGATATTGACCTGAAATATCTAAGTAGTCTCCTTATTTCTCAACATTACTTCTCCCAAGAATACATAAACCAATATTTATGTATTTTATATGATTTAAATTTGGCTGATTAGTAGTATCTCATGCATAGTTTGATTTAAATACAAATTCTAAAAATTTCCTTATCCCTCCTCGATTAGAATTTCCAAAGATAAGACGCAAAATGTTCTGATTTTGAAATATACCCCAGTGTATCTGATGGTCAGTCATACTAGGAACCACAAAACTAATTCAAGGTATACTGAAAGATACTGGGTAATTGAATTTCAACTGAAATTTTATCTTTTCACTTGGAAAACATTAATTAAGATGTAACTTGATAGTAAAAAGACCAACACAAGTGAAAGTGGGCAAAGGATCTGAATAGACATCTCTCCAGAGTACGTATTCAAACAGATACAATAAACACACGGAAAGGTCTCAACACCATTAGCAATTAGGGAATTGCAAATTAAAACCACAATAAGATATCACTTCATACCCGTTAGGATGGCTATAATAAGAAGGTAGATAATAACAAGTATTGACAACATGCGGAGAAATTTGAGCCCTCATACACTACTGTTGGGAGAAGGCAGTGGCACCCCACTCCAGTACTTTTGCCTGGAAAATCCCATGGATGGAGGAGCCTGGTAGGCTACAGTCCATGGGGTCGCTAAGAGTCAGACACAACTGAGCGACTTCACTTTCACTTTTCACTTTCATGCATTGGAGAAGGAAATGGCAACCCACTCCAGTGTTCTTGCCTGGAGAATCCCAGGGACAGGGGAGCCTAGTGGGCTGCTGTCTACGGGGTCGCACAGAGTTGGACACGACTGAAGCGACTTAGCAGCAGCAGCAGCACACTACTGGTGGGGATGGAAAATGGCGCGGCTACTGTGGAAAACAGTCAGGCAGTTCTTCAAAAGATTAAACATCAGGTCACAAGGTGACCAAACAACTCCACTCCTAGTTACATACATAAAAGAAATGAAAGCATATATCCAGGGAATTCTCTGGTGGTCCAGTGGCTAAGATTCCAAACTCCCAATGCAGGGGGCTGGGTTCAATCCCTGGTTAGGAAACTAGATCCCACATACCACAACTAAAAATTCGCATGCCACAGCTAAAGATCCCACATGCTACAGTGAAGATTGAAGACCCCATGCACTGCAACTAGGACCCAGAGCAGCTAAATAAATAAATACTAAAGAAAGAAAGAAAGAAAGCATATGTCCATACAGAATTCATATGCAAATGGTTATAGCAGCACTAATTATGATAGCAGAAACAATCCAAATATCCATCAACTGATGAATGGATAAATAAAATGTAGTATATTCATATAATGAAATATTATTTGATAATAAAAAGAAATGAAGTCCTGACAGATGCTACAGCACAGAAAGGTCTTTCCATGTTTTCCTTGAAAACACACTAAGTGAAAGAATCCAAAGGTCACATAATGCATGTTTCATTTGTATGATATTTCCATTATAGGCAAATTTATGCAAATAGAAGTAGATTAATGGTTGCTTAGGGATCAAGGGAAGGAATGATGGGAATTTGAGAATGACTGCTAGTAGGTACAAGATTTCTTTAAGGGGCTATACAAATATCCTAAAATTGATTTGGTGATGATTACACAACTTTGAGGGCTTCCCTGGTAGCTCAGGTGGTAAAGAATCCTCCTGCAATATAGGAGACTCCAGTTCAATTCCTGGGTCAGGAAGATCCCCTGGAGAGGGGATAGGCTACCCGCTCCAGTATTCTTGGGCTTCCCTGGTGGCTCATACAGTAAAGAATCTGCCTGCAATGTGGGAGACCTGAGATCGATCCCTAGGTTGGGAAGATCCCCTGGAGGAGGGCATAGCAACCTGCTCCAATATTCTTAACTGGGGAATCCCCATGGACAAAGGAGCCTAGTGGGCCACAGTCCATGGGGTGGCAAAGAGTCGCTCAGACACAACTGAGTGACTAAGCACAGCACAGAACACAACTCTGAATATGCTAAAAAAAATTAAATTATACATTTACATGAGTTAGATGGAATATAAATTACATCTCAATAAAGCTATTTTTAAAAAATCGATTAAGATAAACAATTAGCTTAGTCAGACAGCAGTCATTGCATCATTAAGATAGTCGGACACACCAATCAGATGGGAGGGAGGAGGAAGGAGGGTTCAGGATGGGGAACACGTGTATACCTGTGGCGGATTCATGTTGATATATTGCAAAACCAATACAATATTGTAAAGTTAAAAAATAAAAAAAATAAAAAATAAATCAGACATTTTGACTCAGTCTTTTCCTTTGTCTGGATATGCAAACCATCCCAAAATACAGTATCTTACAATGGCAATCACTTATTCAGCTCATAGACCTGTGGATCCCTTGTGGTGATGCTGGACTGGGTTGAGCCTAACTTGGCTGATCTTGGCTAGGCTGACTCATGTCTGTAGTCAGCTGGCCAGTCATTGGGGAGTGGTGAGTTAAAGTGATGTCCACTGCAGTGATTCATGTCTGTCTTGCATGCTCTCTCCTTCAACGGAGTATCCCAGTTTTGTTCACATGGAGATAGTAGAGTTCTAAGAGGAGAACTGGAAACCTGCCAGACCTCTTGAGCCCTAGCCTGAAATTGGAAATTGCAGTATAGTCACTGCCACCACATTGAATTGGATAAAGATGGTCATAAATCCAGTCCAGATTTAAAGGGGTGGGAGGGTGTCCCTGAAAAATCATACTGCAAAGGGCAAGCATATAGGAGGAAATAAAGAATTGAGGCAGTTTTTATAATCAATCAACTTCATAGTCTTGGAGCCATAAGTCTAGCTTTTAATTTCATATTAACCACTCATCTTACAGGTAGTGTTGGCCACGTTTATTGCTTCTTCTTGCAAAGAGATCAGGCACATTTGACCTTCCATTAGATTTCTTGGTTGAAATTAGATTTAAAACTTCTTTATGCTACCTATTAAAAAAAATTTTAAAGGTTAAATACAAAGAGAGTATTCCATACTTATTAGCAGTAAATGTCTTATGATCCATGGATATAAATAAGGCAGAGTTTAAGCTATCACATACTGGAGAGATCTGAGATTTCTGAGAATTAAAGACCTATTTAGGTAATGCCTTCCTTGGAATAAAAACAGAGTACAGAAAATCCTTACATACCTAGTATGAGTCACCCACTCTAGCCTGTTCAGTTCACTATGACACTGTGTAAGACACTGGGATACAAGAATGAACAACACCTGACCATTCCTTCCAGGAGCAGGTTTAGGTGAGACTAGGAAAAGAAAAGATACATTCTAGAATCCAAGGTATGAGAGCATTTCAAGAAGGATGACCAGTCAGCAACATCAAAGGCATCCGAGAAGACTCTTAGAGTGACAGTGGAAACGGTCCATTGGGTTGAGCTGAGCTCATTCACTCTAGACAAGTTAGTTGACCACTTCTCTGTCTTTTGGCTAAGACCAAGTGTAGTCTTTCTTCTTATCAGTTTACTATAAATGTTAGCTAAGAAGTTACAATGTACTAGGCCTTCTGTTGGATGCTGCTGCTGCTAAGTCCAGTAAACTTTAGAAACACCTGGAAATGGCAATATATTTGAATCCAAAGTAAATCTCCCTCCACCGTCTCTCTTTGATCTCAAGTGACCCAAATTGCTCTGTGTTCAGATATTTGGTTAAAAAATATGAGCCCTTCTCTTTAATGGAAGAGTTTGAGTAGGATAGGTGTTGCTAATTCACTTTAGTTGTGTCCGACTCTGTGTGATCACACAGATGGCAGTCCACCAGGCTCTGCCGTCCCTGGGATTCTCCAGGCAAGAACACTGGAGTGGGTTGCCATTTCCTTCTCCACTGTTGGATGCTAGAGTACAGTATTTTTTTAATCTTTTTTTATTTTTTGGCCTTGCCACACGGCTTATGGGATCTTAGTTTTCTAACCAGAGATCCAACCTGGGCACCCTACCGTGGAAGTGGGGAGTCCTAACCACTGGACAGCCAGGGAATTCTTTAGAGCACAGTATTGATAAGGCTCTTAGATTTCAAAGAACAGGCCAGTGGGAGAAGAGAGACATAGAAAAATAACAGTAAGTGTTTTGATGGAGTTTTTTACAAGGTGTGCTTTCAATGGAAAGAGAGTCAGAGCAAGAACAAGACCGCTGCAGGATGGATAATGAGGGAAAGATAAAGATAATACTAGTAATTGAAGAGAAAAATAAATCAGGGAACACCTTGAGGAGAAGGCTGAATTCTGGGAAATGTTTAGTGTGTTTTGTCTTGGCTTTTATTTTGGTTTGAATTTTGTATGTATTTTGCACAAACCTCAAAGTACATTTGAAGGTTACCAGAAGAAGCCAGTGGAAAAGAAGAGCTTGGAAGTCAAGAGCCGGGGAAAGCAATAGCATTGCCTCCTAGAAGGGAACTGGATCCAAGACACATGACAAAGATTTATTTGGAAAGGAAAAAGGAGCACTTTTTTCTGTATGTAGGAAGGATAGGAGTAAACTTGGGCAAGGGCTCATATTTTGTGTGTGTGTGTGTATGTGTGGCAAGCTACTGTCTTTTTTTATTTTTTTTAATTTATTTTATTTTTTAACTTTACAATATTGTGTTGGTTTTGCCATATATCAACATGAATCTGCCACAGGTATGCACGTGTTCCCCATCCTGAACCCTCCTCCCTCCTCCGTCCTTGTACCATCCCTCTGGGTCATCCCAGTGCACCAAGCCCAGGTCCAGATGGCTTCACAGCTGAATTCTAACAAAAATTTAGAGAAGAGCTAACACCTATCTTCGGAGAAGGCAATGGCACCCCACTCCAGTACTTTTGCCTAGAAAATCCCATGGACAGAGGAGCCTGGTAGGCTGCAGTCCATGGGGTCTCTAGAGTTGGACGCAACTAAGTGACTTCACTTTCGTTTTTCACTTTCATGCATTGGAGAAGGAAATGGCATCCCACTCCAGTGTTCTTGCCTGGAGAATCCCAGGGATGGGCTGCCATCTATGGGGTCGCACAGAGTCGGACACGACTGAAGTGACTTAGCAACACCTATCCTACTCAAACTCTTCCATTAAAGAGAAGGGCTCATATTTTTTAACCAAATATCTGAACACAGAGCAATTTGGGTCACTTGAGATCAAAGAGAGACGGTCGAGGGAAATTTACTTTGGATTCAAATATATTGCCATTTCCAGGTATTTCTAAAGTTTCCTGGAAACAAACAAAACAGAATAATTGAAATGGGGAGCTTCCAGGAAAACTCTGACATGAGTTTGCTCAGTTATTCTTTTTTAGAGATGAGTGTGAGAGAAGCTGAGAAACATCAGGGCAACACATCTCCATTTTTCTTGGTGGGGTTGGAATAAGGTCGTCTGCTGAGAGTAGCACTGAAGCAGGGGACTTTCAGGAGGCAATGAATTGGACCAACTGACATGAAGGTGGGAAAGGGTGCCAACCAGCAGTCATCTCCCCAATTTATTGGATATAACTGAAAATGAATTTATATAGTCTGGGATAGATGCTAAAGATCATAGGTGCTAAAGACCAGCTAAACCGTGCTGGTTTGTGGAAAGACTAATTAGGAAAGTTAATCAGATGCAAAATTATCCCAGTGAATTCCATGCATTCCCAAGCTCAAGCATTATTATTTGAGAATTGCCTGCTGTTTTGGACCCTGCACACTGCCAACTCTCCTCTACTATTGGAGATAACTGTATTCATGGTACAGGGTGTCTCTATATACAAATGTGCAGAGCAAGCCACACTTTTCCTGGGAGCCGCTTGTCTCTATGCTAGCTTGTTGCCTTGAAAACAGAAGTACTTGTGGCTGTGCTTGGACAAACAATACAGCCAGATACCGCTACCGCTTGATACAGCTACAAAGCCTTTGATGGTGTGTGAGTGTTAAGTGTACCGTCCTGATTCCTAAAACTACATATTCTCTATCCCCAAAATGTCAGCTCCAATACCTCTTATTGAAATCTGCTTTCTTATTTGCTAGGAGCACAAATAGTTGAGGGAGATAGTTGACACTTTTGTATTTTTCCTTTCTTCACAGGAAAATTTTAAATGACTGTACTGAAAAAGACTTGCTGGCTACTTTATTCATAATCTAAATTAGTTTTTAAAAAAACAGCACAAGTTTTGGAGTCAGGTAGTTTAGACTAGAAAGTCAGCTCTGTCATCTGGGGTCTGCTAAGTTTTCTGAGCCTTTTGTTTTCTTCTCTGTATTACTGGGCTAACTATATGTACACAAATATGTGTATAGAGTATATAAACAGTAGAAAGATGATTGATAGAGAATGGTAGACAGATAAATAATGGATATGATGATGGTGGTGATGAAGATAGATAAATAGATGATAGATAGATAGCTAGATAATAGACAGTGAAGGAGAGAGAGAAGAATAAAAATGCACATGTAATTTGAAGTATACTAGTTAAAAGCACAGGCTATAGAGTTAAACTGCCTAAATTAAGTCCAAAATGTTTTAGTTACTAGCTATGGTAACTTGGGAAAGTTCTGACTCATCGGATGGTTATGGGGATTTAAACTCAATAATCCTCTAAAATCCCTGGCACATAGCCATATTAATAACCAATTGTTATTGCATGCCTATTTTGTGTCAGCTTCCAAGCTAAGCAATTTATGCACAGTAACCTACTTAACTCTCCCAAGATCCCCAGGAGGAAAGTATTGTCCCCGTTTTCGGATGAGAGGATGAAAAGTCCAGGCAATGTGTACAGCCAGGAGGTCTATGCTTTGCCTGCCCCATGGCTGCCGTCCACAAGGACTAGATGGGGTTGAGCCGTCATGGAAATTAAGTAACTTGCCTGAGGTTATACGGAAAGCAAATAGTGAATCAATTACTTAAATCCAGGTACATATAATATCTAAATAAATTTGTATTTTTAACTCCTAAATCCCTTCTACCATAAACACTGTTTATTTTGTTACCCAAATCAGGCTGGTTGAAAACTCAGTTTAGTGTTCAGAAAGGTAAAGAAGGTAGGGGGATTAAAAAAAAAACAAAAACTGTTGAAAAAATTATCTTGACATGTCTCCTTTTCTTCACTGACCCTCTGTCTCGGGCATTGCACAAGTTCTATTAGCAAGCTTACAAAGCCAGCTTACATAGGATTTAAAATTTTTTGCACTTAAGCTCTGGTTGCTCCCTACTCTCAACTAATTGGGTGTGGCCTATCCCTTGCAAATCCATTCCTTATTTCCCAACCAGTAACTATTGGCCACTCTTGCCTCTCTGTCCTTCAGAGTTTGCTGAGGGAACAAAAGCCAATTTAAATCATAGCCCTAGGAAATCTCCATTAGGATGTCTGTATGCTGTTCCCTTTCTCTTTCCTCTGACAAATTCCATGCCCAAGGGCCCAAGTCTTGGCAGGATCAGAGTGGAGACACTTATCAATGTTTAGATAATCTGGCCAGGAATAGATGCTGAAGGCGCTAGCATGCAGGTTCCAGCTCACTTAGGAGTTGTCAGCATCTCACCCCAATCTGCTCTTCCAACAGTGACTTCAGCCCATTTTCTTCCTCCTTCTTAGAGTCCTTTCCAGATGACATATATATGTCCACCAAAAGATTTAAAGTAGGGGAATAATATAGCCAGATTTGCATTTCAGGGAAAATCATCTGACGGAAGAATGGATTGAAGAGGGGGCAAGACTAGAAAAAAGAAAATAAATCAGAAACCTATTGCAACTTGTTCAGAATTCAGATGGAAGGACAGATATGACTGAAGAGATACTGGATGAATTTCTTTATGTGACTTCCCCCAATTCTCCCATTCTGCTCCAACCTCAGACTAGAATTTGCCTCTTTCTTCTCAGAATGCCATTTTTATTGATAATTCTCTTATAGTCTTGGCAATTTTCACCATTCATTATAGGCTTACCTACTCAACTGGATTGTTGCCTTTGGTGACTAGAACTTTGGTTGATTTATTTCTCCTCATTGACTGGAATCAGAGTTAGCCATTAATAAATAAATTCACAAAATGGATTAATCCTTACAAGTTAGAAAAGAAACACTCTGGCAAAATCAACAAAGGGTAAACCTGAAAAGGGAGCTGGGTTGCTATATAACACACCATTCTGAAAACATACTAACTTAAAAACATACTAACTTAACCACAATGATGATTTGCTGCTCACAAATTTACAGGTGAGATGGGTGGTTCTGCTGACCTGAGCCAGGCATCACCTCATTCATGTGTCTGTGGTCATCTGGCAAGCTGCTGAGGACTGACCAAGAGAGGACAATTGTCAGCTGGGCAATGAGGACTCCTGGACCATGTGTCCTCATCTAGCATGCTAGGTTTGGTTCTCATGGTAACAAGACAAATTTCCAAGAGAGTAAACAGAAGCATGGGAGGCCACTTGAGGTCTGAGTTCAAAAGTGGAACGATATCATTTCTTCTGTATCGTTAGCCAAAGCAAGTTGTACAACCAGTCCAAATTCACGAGGTAAGGAAAGAGAGATGGGAGGAGCTGACAAGTCACACTGTTAGGGACACAGAATAGGGACGGGTAGAAAACTGGGGGCATTTCTGCAATGAATCTACCATGGGAAATTTCCACACATGGCTTTGGCTGAGGCAAAATCCCCTCTTACCAGCAGTGACCAAGAGAGAGATTTGTTTAATGATTACAGATGATGATAATGATGATGCTGATGATAATGAAGATGTTGATAATGATGATGATTATAAAGATCACACATCACAAGGGTTCTCCTCCATAAATATCTTAGGTAAATGCTGCTGTGGTCCCCATTTTACAGATAAGGAAACGTAGTTTTCAAGCAAGGAAGTGCCTTACTCAAAATTTTCTATCTACTAAGATGATAAATAACAGAACTAGTAAAATACATCTTGTTTGTGCTTTACATGAAGTATTTTCTTAAAAGGATTTGTGTACAATTAAAATGTGTATATTTTCCTGCAGATCTCCATTGTGACTTTCAGAGATATAGCCTTAAAAAACAAATTGGTCCTGACAAATTTATTCAGTGTTTTTCCAGGTGACTTCTGTACATTGAGGTTATTAGGTCTCGACTAGACCCAATGACACCCCACTCCAGTACTCTTGCCTGGAAAATCCCATGGACGGAGGAGCCTGGTGGGCTGCAGTCCATGGGGTCGCTAAGAGTTGGACACGACCAAGCGACTTCACTTTCACTTTTCACTTTCATGCATTGGAGAAGGAAATGGCAACCCACTCCAGTGTTCTTGCCTGGAGAATCCCAGGGACGGGGGTGCCTGGTGGGCTGCCGTCTATGGGGTCGCACAGAGTCGGACACGACTGAAGTGACTTAGCAGCAGCAGTAGCAGTAGAAGCAACAAACATAATCACCTTATGGAATGCTGGACAGTTGACTTGGGATCCAACTGCAAGGGAAATTTGACACAGGCTGCCCTGCCTGGTTTGGAACTACAGAGGATTTTTCATTGTGGTCTCTTCTTCCTATTGCATCTTCTTTGTTTTCTCATCCCTCTTGACTATTCCTATTCCTGTTATGTATATATTTAAGATCTAGTTCATAATGTTTTATAATAAAAGACTTTTTTCACTGCTTTATAGAGACATGGAGAGGATTAACACTTCATTTAATATTTGCAAATGCCTTAAGCACCTTGGAATTAAACATGTCATGTGCAAATAAATAAATAAAGGCTTTAGAGTAGAGCCATAGGTCTTCCTGAATTATATACTCAAAGCATCTAAATGCATGCATGCACACAGTTGAAAAATCCCTAAACAGGGACCAAGTGACCCTAAAATTTGCTCTTTTTCATGAGGTATTAGAAGGAAGAGATGTAAGACAAGATTCCATCATCCACCACATTTTCTATCTGTACATGGAGGAGATAAAAATAAATTAAAAATTCTAGGTTGCTTCCATGTCCTGGTTATTATAAACAGTGCTGCAATGAACATTGGGGTACACGTGTCTCTTTCAATTCTGGTTTCTTCAGTGTGTATGCCCAGCAGTGGGATTGCTAGATCATAAGGCAGTTCTATTTCCAGTTTTTTAAGGAATCTCCACACTGTTCTCCATAGTGGCTGTACTAGTTTGCATTCCCACCAACAGTGTAAGAGGGTTCCCTTTTCTCCACACCCCCTCCAGCATTTATTGCTTGTAGACTTTTGGATCATAGCCATTCTGACTGGCGTGAAATGATACCTCATTGTGGTTTTGATTTGCATTTCTCTGATAATGAGTGATGTTGACCATCTT
>NW_011494899.1:506773-533887 GCF_000754665.1 Bison bison bison
GCGTGAAATGATACCTCATTGTGGTTTTGATTTGCATTTCTCTGATAATGAGTGATGTTGACCATCTTTTCATGTGTTTGTTAGCCATCTGTATGTCTTCTCTGGAGAAATGTCTATTTAGTTCTTTGGCCCATTTTTTGATTGGGTCATTTATTTTTCTGAAATTGAGCTGCAGGTGTTGCTTGTATATTTTTGAGGTTATTTTTGTCAGTTGCTTCATTTGCTATTATTTTCTCCCATTCTGAAGGCTGTCTTTTTACCTTGCTTATAGTTTCCTTTGTTGTGCAGAAGCTTTTAAGTCAGCAGATGAATGGATAAGAAAGCTGTGGTACATATACACAATGGAGTATTACTCAGCCATTAAAAAGAATACATTTAAATCAGTTCTAATCAGGTGGATGAAACTGGAGCCTATTATACAGAATGAAGTAATCCAGAAAGAAAAACACCAATACAGTATACTAACGCATATATATGGAATTTAGAAAGATGGTAAACAATAACCCTGTATGCAAGACAGCAAAAGAGACACTGATGTATAGATCAGTCTTTTGGACTCTGTGGAAGAGGGAGAGGGTGGGATGATTTGGGAGAATGGCATTGAAACATGTATAATATCATATATGAAACGAGTTACCAGTCCAGGTTTGATGGACGATACTGAATGCTTGGGGCTGGTGCACTGGGATGACCCAGAGGATTGATATGGGGAGAGAGGAGGGAGGAGGGTTCAGGATGGGGAACACATGTATACCTGTGGTGGATTCATTTTGATATATGGGAAATCCAATACAATATTATAAAGTAATAAAATAAATACAAAAAAAAAACCACACACAAAAATTAAAAATTCTTTCCTTAATGTTTGACAATCCAAGTACACACACACATACACACATCTTTCATATGTTTTTCTATTCCATCCTTTCTCTATTCCATTTCTCCAAAACTCCTTTACTTCTCCAGGATCCAATCACCTGGTGGGTGACTGAACAAAGAGGGGAAATTGGAGGGTCTGCTTTAAAGTAGACCCAGAAAGAAGTTTGATGCTTACATGAAGGTAATGCGTAGTTTATTAGCATGCTTTTATAGCAATAACCAGTTTATTGATAACCTCTCTGGCTACTGCAGTTAGGGTTTTCACTCATGTTATCCAATCCTAGCTTCATGACTCAGCTAAGTACTACCCTGAGAACTCAGCATGCACAGAAACCTGTGATTGGAGAGAACCTCTGGAACTCGTAATTTAGCTGAAATTACACATGAACTTAATATGTCTTTGTGGGTTTCCCTAAAACCACTTAAAACATCTTCTAAACAACCTATGTATGGATGGAGTTTTAGAATAAAAATCTGTGGTTGTCAAGTATGTGGCATGCATGCTAAGTCACTTCAGTCGTGTACGACACTTTGCAACCCTATAGACAGTAACTCACCAGGCTCCTCTGTGCATGGGGCTTCTCCAGGCAAGAATACTGGAGTAGGTTACCGTGCCCTCCTCTAGGGGGTCTTCCCGACCCGGGGATCAAACCTGCATCTCTTTGTATCTACTTGCATTGGCGGGTGTGTTCTTTACCACGAGCACCACCTGGGAAGCCCTAAACCATCGCACCGCTTCCTAACTCCCTAAACCTATAAATCCTCAGAGAAATGTGCGAAACAGAGGGAAAAGCAATCTTTATTTCCTCATCCAGAGCAGAAGTGGCCTAAGACACATGTGGGAGGCTTCCAGCCCAGGACCCTAGTCTGGTTTCTGAGGTATCCAGATGTAAGGGAAGAAGAGCCCCCCAAAAGGAAGCAGTTGGGTTACAGGAGAGACGAAGAAAACAGCAGCTTGCCATGAGAAAGCAGGTCTTGCATGAAACTCTTTGTTTCTTCCATGGAAAACTCCACTCCATCCTCATAGACAATTGGCAACTTTATAAGAGCTCCTCCTTCCAAGTAGGGAGGTGAGGTTAGAGCTGGGGAGAGACCTGGAGAAACTCCGAAGGGCAGAGTTTGTCCAAGTGTGGTTGTTCTACCACCTGCATCGGAGCCTCCCGAGATGCCTGTTAACATTTCCATCTCCGTTGCATCACCCTCCACACATGTGCTAATCAAACTCAGAAACTGGGGTTTTTCCAATGGGCAAAAGTGATTCTTAGTCTTGACGAAATGAATCAGACTCACTTAGGAAGGTCACTTAAAATGTACATGTCGAGGACTTCCCTTTCTATCCAATGGTGAAGACAGTGCTCTTCCAATGCAGGGGCATGGATTCAATCTCTGGTTGGGGAACTAAGATCCCACATGCGGCACTGCATAGCCAAAAAATAAATATGAAATGTATATGTCTGGGCCTCATAAGAGGAGATACTGACTCAGTAGATCCAGGGGAGGGCCCTAAAATCTACAGTTTGATGAAGATTTACAGGTGATTTTGATGCTAGTTCAAGTTAGACTTTGCAAAAAGCACAGATTTTCTTTTTCTTTTTTTTTATTTTTTTTCTCACAGGATAAGCTTTTTTGAATTTCTTTGCCAGAAAAATCTAGGAATTTTCATCAAACACTGCTAACCACATAGTGGAGACTTAATATGAGCAGGCACTGTGCTGAGCTTTTTAGCATGGATTACTTCATTTAATCCTCAAAGCAAACCCATGAGGTAGAAATGTCTATTGCAGGTACAGAATATATTATTGTTCCCATTTTATAGATGAGGAAATTGAGGCTTGGAGAAGTAAAGTCATTTCTGTGAGGCCAAAAATCTAATGAGGCAAAGCCAGAATTTACACCCAGGCAGTTTGATGCTAGGACCTATACCCTTAATTGTTAAGCCTATTGCCTTCCAAAGATGTTCAGACTAAAACGATCAAAAAATTTAATTTAAAAACCTGGCCAACTGAGCAAAAGTTGTTGGTTTTCTTTTTTTTAATCTTAAACATTTCTCCAAAATGTCAAATTCCATTTTTCTGGATTTTCCTCATATAGAAGTTTGAACTAGTTAAAATGGTTGTATATGGGTGGAAAGCAATCAGAATAATTGGTTTGAGTCGAGCAAAGTAAGCAATAAATTAACTTGAACAAGACCTTTCTGAGGTGGCCTTCTATTTTGTTCCTATTCTCTGGCCTGGCATTGTCCCTCATTAATTGGTAGTTTGTTCTCTAGTCGGGCTGCCTTTTTCTGACAGTGCGTAATGTATTATGAGATAATCTACTTTCTGTGACTTCACACAGTTCCCATGGCAACCGTCAATGCCATTTCCCCAAAGAACGGCTGCTTCATTTGTTCCCAATGTGTTGCAGGAATGTAAACATCTTCGATAAAAATGTCCACTAAAATGACAGTCCAAGAAAAGGATGAGATCTATATAATTACAAAAGGGAAACAATCTATAAATACACCAACTTCTTTCCCCAAATTAAAAAAGCAAGGGAAGGATCTTGTTACTCTTGTGTTTTATTTTAACTTGTTTCAGGGGGGCGGGGGGAATCCAGAAAAAGTTTGCTTAACAAAACTAAATTGAAGAGACACAACACTTCCGTGAAAAGATCTTGTTCATTAAAGCTTTAGTTCATTGAAGTTGAGGTGGCAGAATTTCTAGAAGGAACATATCCATCAGCCCAACCACCCCAAATGCAAGGCACATGCTCACTGGGAGCATTGCCTCAGGTGATCTAGACATCTGGACATTTGAAACCAATAATTCAGGATTTTCCTCGTCAATAGAAAGAGTTCTTTATTTTTTGTTCTTGCTAGCTAGCTACTTGTGTCCTCAGAGTGAGTTCCTGAGAAAATCTCTCCAATCAAAACTCTAAGATGCTATCCCAAAGTGAAGGAAATCAGAGTCTAGGTTTTTATAAGCTTTGGGTGTGTTAGTTGCTCATTTATGTCCGACTCTTTGCAAAACCCCATAGACTGTAGCCCTCCAGGCTCCTCTGTCCATGGAATTCTCCAGGCAAGAATACTGGAATGGGTAGCCATTCCCTTCTCCAGAGGAACTTGCGACCCAGGGATTGAACCCAGGGCTCCTACATTACAAGCAGACTCTTTACCATCTGAGCTCCCAGAGAAGCCCATTTTTAAAGCTTTATTAAGGTATAATTCATGCACAAAAATATGCACATATTTAATGTATACAACTTAATCAGTTTGGACTAGCATTTGGATCTTGAGATCCAAGAGCATCTGCTCCTTTTCTCTGTCTTCTTTGCTCTCTCCTCTTTGTACATGCTGTTCCTTCTGCCTTGCCTGCTCATCCCACCTTTTAGGTAAGTTCACTTCACTGTCTTTGGAACTAAATTCAAGTGTCACCCACTCTGGCAAGCTAGAGCAGGCAGGATTTTAAGATTATCCCCAAGACGCCCAACCCCTGGTATACACATACTGTGTAATCTCCCCTTGGACGTGGGTGGCATGTATGAATATGACGGAATTTATCTCCTGGCATTACAGTAATCAAGAAATTTATCCACAGTGGGCCTGACTTAATCAGGTATCAAAAGAAGTTAATATGGGGCTATCTATTTCAACTTGGATATATGAAGAGCTTAAAAATTATCACTCCTATCCTCACACCAACAAAAAATTAAACAATCTGAAAAATCAATAAATTTTTTGGACCCTTGAGATAACTGAAGATGAAGAAAAAGTCTTGTCCAGAGAGAAATAGCTAAGATCATCTTACCTGGAACAGAAACATCTGGGGTCATAAACTGATAGGAAAAATCAAAGGGCAATTTTGATGAATTTCTAGGGGCTCAGCATGTTCTAGCATGTGAGTGAGAAACCCCTGGGGACAGCAGGCTTAGGAAGACTCCCACACTTATGAACTTTACCTCCAGGAATTCTACTAGGTTTATGTGGTGAAGGTTCAAGAAATATGCTTTTCTGGCTCAGAAGCATGAGGGGAAGAGTTCAGTTTAGTTCAGTCATTCAGTCGGGTCTGACTCTTTGCGACCCTATGAATTGTGGCACGCCAGGCCTCCCTGTCCATCACCAACTCCCGGAGTTTACCCAAACTCATGTCCATCGAGTTGGTGATGCCACCCAGCCGTCTCTTCCTCTGTTGTCCCCTTCTCCTCCTGCCCCCAATCCCTCCCAGCATCAGGGTCTTTTCCAATGAGTCAGCTCTTCCCATGAGGTGGCCTAAGTATTGGAGTTTCAGCTTCAACATCAGTCCTTCCAATGAACACCCAGGACTGATCTCCTTTAGGATGGACTGGTTGGATCTCCTTGCAGTCCAAGGGACTCTCAAGAGTCTTCTCCAACACCACGGTTCAAAAGCATCAATTCTTCGGTGCTCAGCTTTCTTCACAGTCCAACTCTTGCATCCATACATGACCACTGGAAAAACCATAGCCTTGACTAGACGGAACTTTGTTGGCAAAGTAATGTCTCTGCTTTTCAATATGCTATCTAGGTTGGTCAGAACTTTCCTTCCAAGGAGTAAGGGGAAGAGTAATCACTTGGAAATATACCAGTGCTTTCTCCAATACAAAGGGCTAGTCTACAGAAGAACTTTGCCAGAGCCATCCAGCTTGAGGGAAGCAATTCTTCCACTCTAACCCCCTTCAATATTTCTATCTCACCAAAGGGGAGGAAACAGATAGTCAAGAAGGGAGTCAAGGAAATAGATAGGAAACACCATAGCCAGAGAAAAGAGGATACAACAAACAAAAAACTCTATTCCTGGAGAAATATTTGCGAGGATCACAGCCTCAAAACACAAGCACAACAAAAGATTGAGATTTAATGGGAAGGTTATAGAATGCTCCCCCTCCTTCATACCTTACCACTGCATCAACAGGATTGTTGATATATGGCAAAACCAATACAATACTGTAAAGTAATTAGCCTCCAATTAAAATAAATAATTTTTAAAAAATTAAAAATAAATAAATAAAATTAAAAAGCAAAAACTAAAAATAAAATAAAAGGTAAAAAAAAATAATAACTTAGCAGGTCACAGTTGAAAGAGCTGCAAGACACAGACTCTGAGAAGGAGCATTAAGGACGATCCAAGTCAAGAAGAGAGGCACAAATAAGGACAGTAATGAATTTGAAGCCACTGGCACCCATAGCTAAGTAACCATTAAACAGAATCCAACTTCTTCCCAGATTAACATAAACCCTTACACTAAAGGCCTACTTACCCTGGGGAGCTGGCTCCTATTGCCTAATACAACACATCTGGCTTTCAATAATAATTATAAAGTAGGTCAAAAGGCAAGGAAAAAAAAATGTCTAAGGAGACAAAGCAATCATCAGATCTAGACTCAGATATGACACAAATGTCAGAATTATCTGTCAGAGAATTTCAAATAGCTATGGTTAATATATTAAGAGATCTAATGGGAAAAGTAGACAACATTAAAAAAATAGAAGGCTGACATAAACAGGTAGAAACTCTAAGAAACAAATCATGCTAAAAATCAAACACAGAAATAGAAATTAAAAATTTCTTCCAAGGGTTCATCAGTAGACTCAGCACAACCAAGGAAAGAATCAGTGAGCTTGAAAACAATTAAAAGAAACATCTCAAAATAAAATGCATACAAAGGTAAAAAAAGAAAGAAAAATAATAGAACATCCAAGAATTGTGGAACAACATCAAAAGGTGTAACATACACATGACAGAAATACTGTAAGAAGAAAGAGAGAGTGAAAGAAAGAAACATGTGAAGCAATAATGTTTGAGAACTTTTCAAAATTAATAACAACACCAAACCACACGTCCAGAGAAAACCAGTGAGGATAAATGAAAAGAAAAACATTAAGGCATTCATATTCAAACCTCAAAAAGACAAAGAAAAAAAATCTTAAAAGAAGCCAAAAGAAAAGTACACCTTACCTATAGGAGAACAACAATGAATCACAAGGGACATTGCATCAGAAACCATACAAGAGAGAAGATAGTGTAGTGAAATCTTTAAATGTTGAAATAAAAAAATACCATCAGCCTAGAAATTTATATCCAGCAAAATTATTCTCCAAAAGTGAAGAAGAAATAAAGACTTCTTGCACAAAATTGGAGGAATTTCATTGCCCAAAAGACCTGCCCTACAATAAATATTAAAAGAAGTTGTTTAGGCAGAAGGAAAATTATATGGATCAAAAACTTGGATGTGCATTTTAAAAATGAAGAATATTGGAGGAGGAACAAATGAAAGTAAAATAAAATCTTTTACTTTTCTAATTTTTAATCAATCTAAAATAAAACATTATAAGGCAACAATGGTAACAAAGTATTGCATAATTATATCATATGGATAGTTGAAATAAATAACAGTAATATCACAATGGACGAGAATGAGAAATTGGGAATACTCTATTATGACATACCTGCAGGACCTGTGAAGTGGTGTAGTATTATTTGAAACCAGACTTAGATTATATGTTAAGGTGTGTTGCAGATAATAAATGGAATGTGGTATCCTGAATGGGAACCCAGAACAAAAGAGGATATTAGAAGAAAACATGAGGAAATTTGAATAAAATATGGATTTCAGTTCATGATAATGTATCAATATTGGTTCATCAATGATGCTAAAAGTAAGATGTTAATGACAGGAGAAAAGAGGCATGGGATAGATGGGGAATTATCTGTGTTATCTTGCAACTTTTTCATAAATCTGAATCTGTTCTAAATGGAAAGGGAAAAGAAAATGAAGCTCAGAGAGATGATCCCGCTAGTGCCAAGGAAGAAAGCAAACACAGCTGCCTCTGGAGAAGGGCTGCTGCTGTTGCTGCTGCTGCTGCTGCTGCTGCTGCTGCTGCTAAGTCTCTTCAGTCGTGTCCGACTCTGTGCGACCCCATAGACGGCAGCCCATCAGGCTCCCCCATCCCTGGGATTCTCCAGGCACTGGAGAAGGGCAGAATCTAGTAACTGAGGGACTCAGTCTCACAACCACAAGTAACTGAATTCTGCCAAAATCCAAAAGGAGCTTGGAAGAGGATCCCAGGCTGCAACTGAGAACCATAGTATGGTCAACATTTGATTGCAGCTTGATGGAGCCTGAGCAGAGGTTTCATTTGAGCTGTGCCTGAATTCCTGACCCATAAAACTGTGAGATAATAGGTTTATGTTTTTTTTTAAGGTGCTATATGTGTATCCATTTGTTATACATCAAAAAAAAAAAAAAAAAGCACAAGTCTTCCCTGACGATTCTAACCCAGATATATGTGTTTCCCCTGGGGGTGCCCATCTCCTTTATCCATTCATGCAACCTACACATATTAAGACTTACTACCTGCTACACATTGTGATAGACAATGAATGCATTCATGCATGCTCAGTTGTGTATGACTCTTTGTGACCCCATGGACTATAGCCCACCAGGCTTCTCTGTCCACAAAATTTTTCAGGCAAGAATATTGTATTGGGTTGCCATTTCCTTTGATAAACAATGAGTAGATAGTGGTAAATGAAATATACTCCTTATCTTCTTGAAGCCTTGAGTGTGGTGAAAGGCACAAACAAACACCATGTAGATGCTTAATTTATAAACTATGGTATCTTCAAAACTAAGAAAAAACAGGATTTCACAAAGAGAAGAAATTTTTAAATACTGGAGAATCTGAAGAATCTTCTTTGAGGAAATTGAAATTAAAGCTAAGACCCAAAAGATACATGTGAATTGGCCAGACAGCAAATGAGAGCAGAGAAAATAATATGTGCTAAGGCTCCAAGAAAAGAAGGAGCTGGAAGGTTTTGAGGACCTGGAAACCACCACATGATAGGAAACTGAAGATCAAGAGAAAATCTTGAAAAGAGCCAGAGAAAATAGCCAGTGTGGCTGCTGTGAGTGATCAAGGGGAGAGACACAGGAGGTACATGTAGAGGGGTAGAGAGAGGTTGACTGTGTAAGGTCTCATGGGCCAGAGTACGACTCTAGGAAGCCCTTGAAGGGTTTAAGCAGGATGGTGCTCAGATTTGCTGTTTTAGAAAGTTCAATCTGGCTGATGGAAAACAGATCCTCTGAGGGCAAGAATGGGCTTGAACACAACAATGAGGAGAGGATTCCAAAAGCCCAGGTAGGAGACCAGTCAGGGAAGAATGGTTGCCATAGATATGAAAATAAGAAGACCTGAGAGCAACTCGGATGCTGGAGTAACTGGACTTGAAGTGAGTTGATGAGAGCATGAAAGAAACATCCGTGCCAAGAAGGACCTTGAGGTCTTCCACATCCTGGATGAAAGCATCAAATGATGCTAAGGTGAGAAAGGATAAGCAAGAAGCCCACCTGTTCTCTTTCAGGACTACACCTTTCTATTACTATTTCCTCTGCCTCAAATACTCTTCCCAGCCATCCTTACCGAGCCAGTTCCTATTCTACCTTCAGAACCCAGCTCAATGCCATCTCTTCTGAGAAGCAACCCTTGACTACTCATTCTTCTTATTCTTGAACTTCCTCTTGTCCCTGAGCATTTGGGCACCACTCTTACAGCACAGTGTTCTATGACATGTATGTATACTCCCTTGCCCCACAAAAAAAAAGAAGAAAAAAAAATGTACTTCAAAACTCTCTATTTCCAACTGGAATATATTTGGCATACAATAAAGGTTTACTGCATGAGCAAATAGAGTAAAAATGTAAGAATGATTCAACATAGGGAGCTACTGTTCCTCAGCGCACAGCCCAAATGTGAGGAATAAAGAAAAGTCCTTTGAAACGTGGAAGGAAATACCTTTAAAGGCAAGCAGTAAAGTTCATGCACTCTACTCCAATGTGAGACACCTTGACAGAATTGAGAAGCAGTTCACAATTTTAAGAAATACGACTTCTCAGGTCTCCTCATCCAGAACAGATTAGTTGGAATTTATGGAAGTTGCCACCCTGACAATGAGCACAGAGCAGGGAAATAAAGTGCACTTGACTGTTGAAACCGGGGCATCTTGTAGCCAAAAAGCAGCCAGTGGGTGTCTAATCTCCAGTCCGTAGCCACATACTGATTGCAGATTTTAAAACAAGGTAATTGTAATAATGAGTATTTACATCGCACTGTCCACAAACAAGATTAATTCAATCTTCTTAACAAATGTATGAGAAATTTAAAAATCTGTTTCAAGAAATGATCCATCGAAAATTCTGGAGGGGGCTTTTCCTGGCCATCCAGTGGTTAAGACTCAGTGCTCCCACTGTGAGCAGCTCAGACTCTATCCCTGGTCAGGGAATTAAGATCCCACAAGCTGCGGAGCATGGCCAAAAACTAAAATAAAAAGCAAAATAAAAAACATAAATCACCAAAAAATAAATAAAATAAAATTCTGGAGGTAAGGGGATGGCGTGGCACAGAATACAGAGAAAGAGGACTATGAGATGAAAGATGAACTCCCCAGGGCCTCCATGGGTGTTGGCAATGGTCTGGGTGGTAGTATTAAGATGTTTATTTATAAGCTTTTACTTGAGAATTACATTCAATGTTTTTATTTGCATGTAGGAATTATAAGACATAGCTTGCTTGCTCAGGGTTACGCGGCAGAGCTGGTTGAAACTTCAACTCAGACTTTGCAATTCTAAGTCTAGTGCCACTGCCAGCACTCTTTAATGACATTGTTGCATAGCAAGTGTCACCATGTGCTACATCATGGCAAAACACAACTAGTATCTGTATGTGACAGGGGTATCCAGGGAGATGTGCGCATCTTCTTTGGTTAATATCATAAAGTTTGATAATAATCATGCCCATGTTATGGTTACTCTTATGGTTTTTTCACTGCATGGGTGTATATTGCTTCACTCTATAACTGAGTTTATATATAGAAAAATCACTCAATCACATCACAATTGCCCTTCAGGACAAGTCATATGACTCCCATTAAACAGAAAAGGAGATTAGGGCTAAGTAACTCAAAGACTAGGTGGAGTTTAACTCCTTTCTTCCTGATTCCAAAATGTCATTCTAGCTCTAGTCTCTTCTGGTAGTGTAGGTCTCTACTCAACCTGTTCATCATACTTCTCAGCAATAAAACATGGTGCACACAAGATTGCTCAGGTCCTCACTTGGCCACCATGGCACCTGCTTACACAAGGGACAATTACAGAATGGTTGTCAAGACTTCGCTTCAGCCAGTTTCCCATTAGCTGAACTCATCATTGTGGAGTTCAGGTACAATGCTGAGCTTGTGGCTCAGATCTCGGGTCTAAGCATCCCTCCACCTTCTGACACTGAGGGTGAACACGCTCAAACAGACATGCAGCAAGACAGACAGATAGAAAGACAGAGAGAACTCTTGACTCCAAGGCCCTCTGATTCCTCAAGAGGGCCCTGAGCCCAGCTACCCAGAAAGCCATGTGGATAAGAGGGAGGAGGTGTTGAGATTCATGTCTTGGTAGTCACAGTGACCTGGAACCCAGGTAATTTGAAGAGTAATTTGATATCATTTTCCTTCCTTATAGCGGTTCAGTGCCTGAAATGTGCATTGGGAGTAGACAGAGTACTTTCTCCAGACCCAGATGATGCTTTCCATATTGCTTCCAATACCAGCCTTAATGAGCCTAGGCACTGCACAGGCACTCCTGTCTTCTGAAGCACATCAACCTTATCTCTACATGCAAGAGTTCAAGGTCCAGCTCTAAGTCATAAGTAAAAGTGAGGAACCCATTCTCCCTTTTGTTGCATGCTGCATGGGTTGGTTTCCTCCTAGAATCAAACAAGACAGTCTTATGTGAGCATCACACTTAATGCTCTCTCAGCTGGATGCCCATGACTGCCCTGCAGATACCCTTTGTCCTGACACATTATTAACTTGAAAAGCTTGAGGTTATTTGCATCCTTGAAGATGCTATTGTGAAGAGCAATTGTGAAAGTACTTAAAGTCTAAGACCTCACAAATCCTGCTCTTTGAGTGTCTCCCTCAAGAGAAAGGTAATAGTCATTAGATTCTAAACATTAAGCTGGTCTATTCTGTAGTCCTCTTCCATGAGTAATTTTTTCCCAGTAGGTACACTTCCACATAGAATAAATGTCTATTTTGTTTTCATATTTGAATGATAGTTTCACCAAGTTTGGAATTCTATATTGACAGATTTGAGTTTTGGTCGGTATGTTAATCTACTTGGGATCCCATTTAAACAAATCATAGACTGAGAAGCCTAAACAAAAGAAATTTCTTTTCCCACTGTCCTGGAGGCCAGAAGTTCCAGATCAAGGTCTAGCAAGGTCAGTCTCTGATGAGGGCTCTCTTCTTGGTTTGCACCAAGGCTCTCTTCTTGTTGCACCAACACACTCGTTGCTGTGTTCTCACAAAGGGGAGAGAGAGATAGAGTCTAGTGTCTTTTCTTATAAGGACACTAATTCTGTTGGATCAGAACCCCACCCTTATGACACATTTAATCTTAACTACTTCCTTACTCAAAATACTGCCGTACTAAGGGTTAGGGCTTCAACATACAGATTTGGGGGTTGAGGGGGGACGCATTCATTCAGTGCATAACAGTGGTGATTTTAATTTTAGTTTATTGTCTTCTAGTTTGCTCTATTTCTGTCATGAAGACTATAGTCATTCTTGTCTTGACTCCCCGGTACATCCTATGTCCTTTTTCCTGGCTGGTTCAGGTTTGTTGAGTTTTTTAGACCTGTGAATTTATAGTGTTCAGCAAATTGGAAAGTTTTCAATTATTTCTTCAAATATCTTCTCTGTCCCTGCTCCTGTCTACCTAGAACTCCAATTACACCCATATTATATCACTTGATATTATCTTACAACGTCAAAAGTGACACGTTACCAAAACTTTGTTCATTTCTTCTTTTATTTTAAAATTTCTTTTGATTCAGCTTAGATGATTAGATTTCTATTGCTACATCTTCAACTTCATTTGATTTTTGAAGTCCCTAGTCATCCAGCGAATTTTTCATTTCAGATGTTACATTTTTGATTTCCAAAAGTTTTATTTGGTTCATTTTTAATATCTTACTCTCCTTAATATGTTCATATTTTCTTTTAAATCCTGGTATCTTCCCAAGTGATACGAGTGGTAAAGAATCTGCCTGCCTGTCTGCAGGAGACTCAGCAGACAAGGGTTTGGTTCCTGGGTCAAGAAGATCCCCTGGAGGAGGAAATAACAACCTGATCCAATATTCTTGCTTGGGAGAATCCCACGGACAAAGGAGACTGGAGGGCTACAAACCATAGGATCACAAAGAGTCAGAGACTACTGAGTAACTGAACATGCACACATATACACATATTTAAAATAGCTTTTTTCATGTCCTTGGCTGATTATACCATTGTTCCTGCTATTCCTGTATCTGTTTAGATTGCCTGGTCACATTTGTTTCTTTGTATGTGAAATTTTTTATTAGATTTAATTTTTGTCTTCCTTTCAAAAAATGTTGGGTATTTTCAGGCAAGCAATGTGTTACTCAGAGTTCATTCTTTTTAGTGTTACTTTTAGACCCAGGCCTTCCCTCTGGGTCTAGTCTAGCCTCACTACTAAGGCATGATCTTTCTGGGTCTCCACAAATTGCCCTGGGTCTCCACAAATTGCCACAAAGAGCCCTTCCACCCTGGATAGTCACAACTCAGATGTCTTCAGCCCTGTGTGAACTCTGGGAATTCCTCAGCTTATAGCTTACCAGTCACTTTGCCCAGCCTCATGGAGTTTCACCCTACACACACGGCTTAGCACTCAGCAAGACTTGGATGAATTCCTATGGAGATTTCTGGAGTTTTCTCTTTCAACTTCCCTCTCTCTCTCTGTATCCTCTCTTACTCTCTGTGTGTGTATGCTCAGTTGCTTCAGTCGTGTCCGAGTCTTTGGGACCCTATGGGCTGTGACCCACCAGGCATCTCTTTCCATGGGATTCTCCAGGCAAGAATACCGGAGCAGGCTGGCATGACCTCCTCCAGGGGATCTTCCTGACCCAGGGAATGAACCTGCATCTTCTGCATTGCAGTAGATTCTTTATCCACTGAGCCACCTGGGAAACCCATCCTCTCTTACTCTATGCCCCATAAGTGCCAGCCACCACAGCCTCCCTGACCTCCAAGCCCTATGTCTTCATCTCAGCCAGACCACCATGCAACATGGTTAGGACAGTGCCTCCAAGCCAAAAGCCAGGACACTGGCAGGAATTACACTCTCGTTCCACTTCTCTCAGCAGTCATTGTCCTACACTGCCTGCTATCCAATGACTGAAGACAGTTCCATATACTTTATCCTGTTTTTTAGCAGTTTATAGTGGAGAGTGCAATTCTGGCCCCAGTTATTCCATCCTGACTAGGAACAGGAATCTTGTCCCTTTTCAAGCTATTTTTAGCCACAAAATTCTCTTTTTGAATGAAACCTATCATAGGATCACAATAGAGCAGAGGGGTAAGTGTGAAAAATTTGGAGTGCCTCTGAATTTAAATCATATTCTTAGACATAATTCTTTCATTATTTATGGAACCCCTTATTGCTCCTCTGTATGCATGAAGTTTGAAAGTCATCCTCTAGATCAGTCTTCAAATCTCTAGAACAAAGAAGGCTCAAAATGAGCCTTTGGGGTTTTGGAAATAATACCTGAATTGATCTTTATTTTCAACTCATTTTTAAATGTCCATTTTGCATAAATGCTTTATGGTTAAAAAACATATTAGTGGCATGGTAGGACATTTAAATACTACTTCATAAGTAAACAAATATACATATGTAAGTCAAAAGATGTGGGTTTTTTAAGAGGAGTCCATGATCAAAATAGCTTGAAGGCCTCTGGACTTGATGTGGTCAGTAAACTTTTCCTGTAGAAAACCAAATAGTAAAGTATTTTGGGCTTTGGAGACCATATGGTCTTTGTCAAAACTACTCAGCTCTGCTCTTATAGCATGAAAGCTGTATGCACATAAATGAGCATGGCTGTGTTCCAACAAAATTTTATTTGCAAAAACAGGTGGTAAGCTAGATTTGGCCTGCAAGCTATAGTTTGTCAACCCTTGGTGTAGGTGATTTCTGAAGACCTTTTCAGCAGATTGACCCTTTCAGCTCAATCTCAATCTACAAACTAGACCAGGACAGAGTGGAATCTCTTTGATATGTCCAGCTCCTATACTTTCTTAAAGGGCCAACATGATTTATAGCACTTAATCCTAACATTCCCACAAACAAAACCCTCTTCTTTCACAGCATTGAAATATATAATTAAAAACTCTTCCAAAATCACTGAGTAGTTAAAACTCAGGCACTGGAATAAAAGAGAAGTCAAAATCTTTATGCCATTGTGTAGAGCTAAGCTCAGCTTTATCATTACTTCTGTGGACTTCCATCCCCATCATGTGTAACACAGGGACTCCAAGCTAGCTAGCAGGTCTGCTCCACTGCTTGAAAGAGATAATGTATTTGAATTTGGCAGCACGGGTTTACAATAAATGCTCCTCCAATCTTCACTCAAGGACCTTTTCGCCCTCCAAAGAAAAAAATGGAAAGAGAAAAACAGGGAGAGAGCAAATGGAAAGATGGAGAGAGAGAGAAAAAGAGAGAAAGAGTTTTGTTACGCCTTTGTCCTTCTCCCAAAGGTTTTGCTTCCTGTATAGGGAAAGATGAAGCTCTTTAATGCTTTAGTAACCACACCAAAGGTACCTCCCTAAGGCAAGAAAAGTAGGTGATGGCTAGCAAACCTGGTAAGATATCCCTTAAGATGTGTGCATTTGAACTGCTCAGTTTGTCTGAATCTTTGCAGCTACATGGACTGCAGCACACCCGGCTTCTCTGTCCTTCAGTATTTCCTAGTTTGCCCAAATTAATGTCCACTGAGTCAGTGATGCTATCCAGCCACCTCATCTTCTACTGCCTCCTTCTCCTTTTGCCTTTGATCTTTCCCAGCATCATGGTCTTTTCCAATGAGTCGGCTCTTTGCATCAGGAGGCCAAAGTGTTGGAGCTTCAGCTTCAGCATCAGTCCTTCCAATGAATATTCAGGACTGACTTCCTTTAGGATTGACTGGTTTGATCTTCTTGCTTTCCAAGGGACTCTCAAGAGTCTTCTCCAACACAATTCAGAAGAATCAACTCTTTGGCACTCAGCCTTCTTTATGGTTCAACTTTCATATCCATACATGACTACTGGAAAAACCATAACTTTGACTATACAGACTTTTGTTGGCAAAGTGATGTCTCTGCTTTTTAATATGCTCTGTAGGTTGGTCATACCAAGCATCTTTTAATTTCATGGCTGCAGTCACCATCTACAGTGATTTTGGAGCCCAAGAAAATAAAGTCTGTCACTGTTTCCACATTTTCCCCTTCAATTTGCCTTGAAATAATGAGACTAAATGCCATGATCTTTGTTTTTTTAATGTTGAGTTTTAAGCCAGCTTTTCATTCTTCCTGTTTCACCCTCATCAAGAGGTTTTTTAGTCCCTCTTCACTTTCTGCCATTAGAGTGGTATCATCTGCATATCTAAGGTTGTTGATATTTCCCCAGGCAATCTTGATTCCAGCTCATGCCTCATCCAGCCCAGTATTTCGCATGATTTACTCTGCATATAAGTTAAATAAGCAAGGTGACAAAATACATTTAATTACTGCTTAATAATAATAAAATGTATTCTCTCTCTTCTCCAGGTAAATGACTAGGGGGAAAGCATCTGTGATTTGGCTGTTGGTGCAAATGCTCAGTGTCGGGCATGCACCAGGATGCCCAACTCGTCTGCTTTGCAGAAAAACCTCATAAAGAGGCACAGTGCCCTTCCTAAGACATTATCAGCTCTTTCCCATTTAAGTTGACAGAGAAATATTTATCCAGGGTTGCAAAAATCCTCCAGGAGGGCATTACATGGAAAAAAAATAGAGAAAAGAAAAAAGAAAGAAAGAAATTTCTTGCCGTCTTGGAAAAGCAGCGCTTCCCTTTTGACATTTCATAAGGCATAAATTTGATAGCAATAGAAGCCCCAGAGACATACTGTTAGCTGAACTGCAGGTGAAGGCATATTGCTGGGCAGCCTGGGAAGCACCGTGTCCTTGCCTCTGTTATCCTGAGCAGAGCCTTGTCTACAGCATCTCTGCCACACATCTTCCTTCCCAATATTAACTCACCGGGGACTCCAGCTTCCAGTTTACCCTCTTAGAGATGCATGCTTTAATCCCCATCCCTGGCTCCTTCCCAGAAGCCGTCCTGACGGCAAATAACTCCGGGGTCTGAGTTTAAAAAATTTGGCAGAGCTCTCTGGGCCCTGGCAAGAGCTGATTATTATTATTTCTGCTGCCTTTTAAAAGTCACCCCCCTGCTCTTGAGTAAGAGGGAGAGGAAAGCCGGACTGCCATCCAGATGGTGACATTTGGACCAAGGGGAGGCTTTAGACAAGAGTGCATTTCCTGAGCTACCAGCAACTCCTGGTGGGTTTCAATGAGGCATGTGCTGCCACCAGCTTTAAAAAGAAAAAAAAAAAAATTTATGGTTGCCAGGTCCATGGATGTCATGTACACATTGCTATATTTAAAATGGATAACCAGCAAGTTCTATGACACATGGAACTCTGCTCGATGTTATGTAACAACCTGGATGGGAGAGGTGTTTGGGGGAGATTGGATATATGTATATGTATGGCTGAGCTCCTTCGTTGTTCTCCTGAAACTATCACAACACCGTTAATCAGCTATACCCCAATAGAAAATTAAAAGGTAAAAAAAAAAGGAAAACAATTTTAAATAACAAATGGGTGGGGTTCAGAATCTGACCCTTACTGAGATGAAGTTCAGTTCAGTTCAGTTCAGTTCAGTCGCTCAGTCGTGTCCGACTCTGTGACCCCATGAATCGCAGCACGCCAGGTCTCCCTGTCCATCACCATCTCCCAGAGTACACTCAGACTCACGTCCATCGAGTCAGTGATGCCATCCAGCCATCTCATCCTCTGTTGTCCCCTTTTCCTCCTGCCCCCAGTCCCTCCCAGCATAGGGATCCTCTAAGTTAATTAGAGAAGGTTGACTTGCTGTGGCTCTTGACCTTTCATGTATTTGATTTGCCTGCTTGCTTTACTGAAAATACAGAATCCTAGCCCCCATTCCAGGAAAGTCTGATTCAATAGGGTGGTATCTTTGACTCTGCATTTTGCAAGTCATAGGTATAATTTTGATGCAGATGGCTAGGAAGTCAACTTCAGGAAATTCTGATTAAATGAAAAGGAAAATAACTGCAGAATCAGAAAGCAATATCTACTCTGATTCAAACCCTCACTAAGTCATTGATTTGCTGAGTGACTTTGGGCATGGAGCTTAACCTCTCTGGGCCTTGGTTTCCTCATCTGTCAAGAAACCTCTGTCTCAGGGAGACCGCCACCACTTGGATTCCTGATCTACTGAATCTTTGAGTGGAAGAGAAAAAAAACAGGAACCAGCATTTGATCGAGCCCCTGTGGTGTAAGCACTGAGCTCTTCCCCTCCTGTGCCCTCTCAGCTGAGTATGCCTCCTTGCCAAGTCAAAAAGCCTATACTAATGTCTTTGGACTTCTGGAAAATATAGGGCAGTGGTTTCTGACCCATATTCTAACACAAAATATGGGTGGTGGGTTAATTTTGTTCAACACACTTTAGTTGTTTTACGAAAAGAAAGTCGTTTCACATGGGTTATTTAATGCAGTTCAATTTCTTTTATTCAGCAATCATTTAATGACTGTGTTCCCAGCCATGTGTGAGATGCTAGGGATCCCACCTGGAAAAAGCGCTAGGCTGACCTCTCTGAGCTGGGCGCACTGGCCTTCCTGGCTGGCCCACAGGGCAAGTTTATTAGAAGCAGCAGGAGCAGACATTTCCCTGCTCATTCTGGGCAAGGAGAGGCTGAAGAGGAGCTGGGAGGGATTGGCTCCAGCGGCCAGGCTGAGCTGTCAGAGTTTGGCTGCTCTACACTGCAAGAGGCTCAGGCCAGGTTCAGAACACCTGCATAAGACAAATAGCAAGATAAGAATAATGTGACATTTAAACCCTGGCATCTAGACCTTTGGGGCTTCCCTGCGGCTCAGATAGTAAAGAATCTGCCTGAAATGCAAGAGACCCCAGGTTTGATCTTTGGTTCAGGAAGGTCCCCTTGGAGAAGGGAATGCCAACCCACTCCAGGATTCTTGCCTGGAGAATCCCATGGATAGAGGAGCCTGGAGGGCTACAGACCATGCGGTCGCAAAGAGTCAGACACGACTAAGTGACTAACACACATTGAGACCTCTTATCAGCTGTGCAGGTGTGTAGGGAGAAGGTTAAAACAATGGAAAGGCCACACATATCCCCTTAGATGGAAACACTGTGACTCAAACAAGCAGGATTTCTTTAAATGTGGTTCCCAGGCCACTGGCCACAAAACTACATGGGGAGCTTATTTAAAATGCAGATTCTTCCCTCTTACTCTGTTGGCGGGAATGTAAATCGATGCAGCCACTGTGGAAAGCACTATGGAGGCTTGTTAGAAAAACTAAAAATAGATGCACCATATGACCCAGTAATTCCATTCCTGGGTATTTTGGTATCAGTCGCTCAGTTGTGTCCAACTCTTTGAGACCCCCAAGGACTGCAGCATGCCAGGCTTCCCTGTCCTTCACCATCTCCCAGAACTTGCTCAAACTCATGTCCATTGAGTCAATGTTGCCATTCTACCATCTCATTTTCTGTCATCCCCTTCTCCTCCTGCCTTCTATGTTTTCCAGCATCAGGGTCTTTTCAGATGAGTCAGCTCTTTGCATCAGACGGCCAAAATATTGGAGCTTCAGCTTCAGCGTCCATCCTTCCAATGGATATTCAGTGTTGATTTCCTTTAGGTTTGACTGGTTTGATCTAAAAACAAAAACACTAATTTGAAAAGACACATGCACCCCAGTGTTCATCATCAGTTCAGTTCAGTCACTCAGTCATGTCCGACTTTTTGCAACCCCATGGACTGCAGCACGCCAGGCTTCCCTGTCCATCACCATCTCCCCGAGCTAGCTCAAAATCATGTCCATCGAGTCAGTGATGCCATCCAACCATTTCATCCTCTGTCATCCCCTTCTCCTCCTCCCTTCAGTCTTTCCCAGCATCAGAGTCTTTCCCAATGAGTCAGTTCTTCACATCAGGTGGCCAAAGTATTGGAGTTTCAGCTTCCAATGTTCATAGCAGCACTATTTACAACAGCCAAGGCATGGAAACAACATAAGGGTCCTTTGACAGATGAACGGATAAAGAAGAGGTGGAATGCATATACACTGGAATACCGCTCAACCATAAAAAAGAACAAACTTCTGCCATCTGCAGCAACTTGGATGGACTTGGAGGGTATGGTGCTAAAAGTGAAATAAGCCAGACAGAGAATGACAAATACCATCACTTATATGTGGAATCTAAAACATACTACAAACTAGTGAATTAAATGAAAAAGAAGGAGACTCACAGATACAGAGACCAAAATAATGGTTACCAGTGGAGTGAGAGTGAGAGAACGGGGTTAGGGCAACATAGGGGTAGGGGAAAAAGGGGTTATTATGGGATTATATGAAATCATGTGTGTGGAACTTCTGAAAATTGTAAAACACTACAGAATTAAGACTTTCACTCAATAAAAAAATGGAAAAATTAAAATAAAATAACGTAAAAATGAAGATTCCTGACATCCCTCCACCACCACCACTCCCACCTCTACCAAAATTTGCTGCGAAGAACTCAGATTGGGGGGTGGTGGGGGTTGGTGGTTGGGAAGCTTGAAAGCTGCATATATAACAAGCTCCACCCCCTCCCCTCCCCCACAGTGAATTGCTACAGCTAATCTGAGAATTGCTGGAATCTTTCTGTATCTAACCTGTATGGGTTTTGCAGTAGATGTGTCTTCCTCCTTTGTGTTATTAGTGCCAAAAAAAAAAAATAATTGATAATGTTTCCTGAGCACTTTCTATCTGCCAGGGAGTGATCTAGGCACCTCACCTGAACTTGTTTTATTGCTACCAAAAAACTCTATCTGGGTCCTAGTGTTGTTCTCCATTTTATAGGTGGGGAAACTGAGGCACCAACCTTTCCAGAAAGATTGGTGATCTTCAGGGATGCAGCCAAGATTCATTCTCAGACCTATAAGCCACCCAAGAAAAAAAATCCAACATTTTGTAAAAACGAAATAAAATAAAAGCAAGATATTGGTGGCCGATCTTAGGGTAGTGGGAATACAAAGAAGTTTAATTGTTGCCTATATACCTTTCTAAATTTTCTACAATGTTTGTGTGCCTGTGTGTGTGCTCCATCATGTCCGATTCCTTGGAACACTATGGACTGTAGCCTCCCAGGCTCCTCTGTTCATGGAATTTTCCAGGCAAGAATAGTGGAGTGGGTTGCCATTTCCTTCTCCAGGGGATCTTTCAGACCCAGGGATCAAACCCACATCTCTTGCATTTCCTACATCGGCAGGCAGATTCTTTACCATTGCAGCACCTGGGAAGCCTTTTTCTACAGTAAACATGCGTTTTTTTGTGTTTTGTTTGTTTGTTTGTTTGTTTGTTTTTAGTGTGAAAACAGACCTTGGTTCATATTTGTTATTTTGCATTTATCTGCCATATGAATTCAGGTAAATGCCTTAAACTCATTGAAGTTCAAGGTTTACATCTGTAAAATGGGTATAATAATTATTATCATCAGATTGAACTAAGATATTTTATGTTAAACAGATGGCTCAGGGCAGTTATATAGCTATTGGTGCCAAAACAGGGTCCTTTTCCCTGCTTCTTTTTCATTGCTAGTCTCTGCCCCTCAAAAAGGCATCCTTGTTTCACCTATCACAAGTGATGAACTGGAGTCTTTCTGCCCTAAGGATGGTCCTGGACCATAAGCACTCGTATCCCTGGGAAGCTTGTTGGACGCTTGTGTTCCTACCTCCAAGATCTACTGAATCAGAATTATGCATTTGGGGACTTCCCTGGTAGTCCAGGGGCTTCCTTGGTGACTCAGTGGTAAAGAATCCGCCTGCCAATGTAGATGATTTGGGTTTTGAGCCCTGGGTCAAGAAGATCCTCTGGAGGAGAAAACAGCAACCCACTCCAGTATTCTTGCCTGGAAAATCCCACAGAGGAGTCTAGACGGCTCCTCAATGGGGTCACAAAGAGTCAGACATGACTGAGCAATTGAGCAGGCATACATGCTGGTGGTCCAGTGGTTAAGGATCTGCCTTCCAGTGTAGAGGATACCCATTCGATCCCTGGTGCAGGATCTAAGATCCCACATGCTGTGACCCAGCTAAGGCCACATGCCACAACTACTGAGCCTGCACACCACAACTAGAGAGAAGCCCGTGAGCCACGACAAAGATCCCATGTGCAGCAACTAAGACCCAACGCACACACACACACACACACACACACACACACACACACACAATGTGCAATTTAAGATCCACAAGTGATTCTCATGGAAACTTGGGCTGGAAGATTAGTTTCCACATGAAGTGGTATTACACAGGAATTAGAACAATGATCTCCTGGGGTACAAGAAGAAATTATTAGAGCTTCTATTTATATTTAAGCTCCCATTTTAATGCCTGATATTTGTGTATATTCTGTGATGCCTTTGGTTGATGAGTACCAGGTACAGACATATATACAGTTTATAAGCAAACATGGTTATGGTCCTGAATGAAGGGTGCACTCAGATTTTCACAAACGCAGATGACATCGTCCCTTTGGCCCTGGATCACTGCCTTCCAGGGGCTCTGTTGATTTTAATGGGGATACCCCTTCCCCACAACCTTACTTTGAGTAAAGGACTCTCTATTTTGGTAATATGTCCAACCTCTATCCTTCCTGGGAAAGGGAGAGTGAATTAATCACTTCATAAGTTGGTGACCTAGCCCCTTTCTCTTCCACCTCCTTGGGGAAAAGACATTTCACTCTGTTTTCCCATGACGTGTGCTATAAAGGGGCTAGTCTTTCCCTATAGGGTACCCCGTGGTCACCCCCATGCCTAGCCTGTCAAGTCTCTTGCCTGTCCTTTCTCCATTGAACTTGCCTGGCAAAACTCAAATCCTGGTCTACTCCAACACTCAGCTTGTCGGCTCCTCTCCCAGAAAGTTGGATGTAATCTGCAAAAACACACATCCAGCTGACAGCACTCTCCTGGAATTTATGTCCATGAAGGTCGAATGGACCTTTAATTTTGCATGACCTTCCTACCGTGTTTTCCCTGTCAGTTACTCTCACTTTCTCCTTTCCCTCCTTCCTCAAACCTCCAAAATCTTCTTTCCCTCCCCACCCTGAGCTTGGGACCTCTGTCCCGTGCTTCAAGTTTTGGGAAGATGCCTGTTCCTCGCCAGGGCTGTTCCCACCTGGATTCTATATTCAGACATTTCAGCCCTCTGGGATCAAATCAGATAATCTCTAGTTCTGTGTTCTTTCCAGCACACACAGCACTGCAGGCTCCCTATCAGTGCTGAATCCAAACACCACAGCTTCAGAAACTGCCCCTTTTCTGAGCACCTTGTGTTGTGTTAGTAACTCAGTCGTATCCAACTCTTTGTGACCCATGGTCTGTCCATGGGACTCTCTAGAGTGGGTTGCCATTCCCTTCTCCAGGGGATCTTACTGACCCAGAGATCGAACTGAGGTCTCCTGGATTGCAGACAGATTCTTTACCATCTGAGCCACCAGGGAAGCCCCTACTAACCTGGTAAGAGGGTCTAATTATGTTTTAACTCTGTGTGCTCAGTAGCTCAATCGTGTCTGACACTTTACAGCTCCATGGACTGTAGCCTGCCAGGCTTCTCTGTCCATGGATGTTTCCAGGCAAGAATACTGAAGTGGGTTGCCATTTTCTACTCCAGGGGCTCTTCCCCACCCAGAGATTGAACCCATGTCTCTTGTATCTCTTATACTGGCAGGCAGACTCTTTACTACCTGGAAGGACCCATGTTCTAACTCTAAGGGAATCAGAAAATACAAAATGCAAGGATTTCTCCCTGGCTCCCCAAATGAGTTTATATAACTAGTCTGGAAGATTTCTACAGATGTGGGCTAGTTTCAAGACCCAAAATCCAAGAGGGGTGTGAGGGGTGCCAGGGAGAGATCAACGCTCTCCAATGAGAACTTTTTAAAAAAAAACAAGAATGACCCGATCCAAGCTGGCTGCAAAGGGCCCTCAGATCTTTAAGTAGTTCTCAAGCACTAGGCAGGCTGATGATGGGTTTTGCAGAATCCCCTAAGTCTATTGCAAATATATATTTCTAGGCCCTAACTTATACCAACAGTATCAGAATCTCCAGAGTAGGATCAGAAAATCTGTATTTGTAACAAACTCCTCAGCTGGTCATGATACACAGCCAGGTTCGGGAAACCTTGAGTGCCCCTCATTATGAATCTATTTCAGTCCTAAAATGACAAAGCTGGCAGGGGCATAGAGATCCTTTAGACCAACTCTTCATTTTATAGATAAGAAAATGAACTCTCAGAGAGCTGTTGCCTGTCCAAGTTCCTAGACCCATGGTGAGTTAGCTGTGGCCTGTTTGACTTTGAGTTACAGTCTCAGATCTAATTTCAGGATCAAATCAGTACCACTGAAATACACTTGAATGTTCATCCATGATGTTGCAAATGGCAGGATTTCCTTCTTTGTTAAGACTAAATAATATCCCACTGTGGTGTGTGTGTGTGTGTGTGTGTGTGTGTGTGTGTGCGTGTGCGCCATGTGCTACATCTTTTTTTATCCATTCAGCTGTCCAAGGAAACTTGGGAAGTTTTCATGTCTTGGTTATCATGAGTGATACTGCAACAAACATTTGAGTGCATACAACCCCAACCCACTCCAGGGTGTTTACTGTCTGTGGATCCCTCTTCAGACAGTAAACACCTCAAGGGTAGGGATCTTTGTTTCTGTTTGCTAATCTTGCCAAACATCTGAAACAGTGGCTGGAACATGGTAGGTGATTCACAAATATTTCTGAATGACTTTGATTCCGATGGAGTCTGGATTCCAGTCTCCTTTCTGCTTATTGTTATCTCTGGATCCTAGGACAATGCTGTTTTTTCGTTAGCTTCATTTTCCTTACTGGTGAATCAGGAACAGAGACTCATTCCCTAGTTTAGGGTTAGAGGCATTTAGGATCATTGGTACCAAAATCCTGGGCTTTGGAAAAGCCAGATAGACTTTCTGCCTCAATTACATACTTGTTATGACCTTGAGCAAGCCACTTATCTTCTCTGGTCTCAGAAGTCCCTGCCCTGATGGAGCTTTCAATCTAGTTCATGTTATTTCATTTATATTCAACAGCCCCATCAGATGGATAGCTACTGTAATTATACCTATTTTATAGGTGGAAAAACAGAGGCCCTTAAAAAGCAGCTGGACAGCACAGTACACAATGTTGAGGAATCTATCAGTCTCATAGGGTGATTAAAGCAACTTCAGTAGCTGAGAAGGCCCAGTCCAGTGAGTGAGGGATGGCAGTTCAAAATCAATGCTGTGATTATGTGATCATATGAGCACATGATTATGTGATCATATCATATGATCATAGAAAGTCCTTTATCAGCAGAGGACAGGCAAGACTCACCTCCGACCCCAGGGGATGGATGAACAAGAAATAAATGGCAAGAACCCATGTGTACCAGGGGCACAGCTTCTGGGTAGTCATGAACATCTGTGCTTGTAATCCTTCAGTTTGTGAGCTCACCTCTGGTCGGCATACATCCTAGGCAAGTCTGTGGGAGATTTCCTAAGTTGTTTTCTATGACTCTTATACCCTCCTCACAAAAAAATTTACCACATCTGCAAAAATCACGATACAGCTGAATCCAATATAGGAATCGGTGAAGGGTCCACTTTATGGGAAGGCTGACTCAAAGCCAGAGCAAAGCCAACCTATACAGTCAAAGGGACCACTGATGGTTGGCCAAACTGTACAAGGTAATGTTCCAGTTGAGCAAATACTTAACTGTGTGCATGAGAGAGTTGCACAGATGATCTCATTCAACGTTTACAGTATTATGAGAAGCAAGCACTCTTATTCTCTGCATTTTGAAATTTAAAATATAAAATAAGGGCCAGAGAGTTTCAGTAAGTTGCTCAAGGTCGTTAAGGAGTAGAACTTGGGTTTGAACTCCATTCCATTTGACTCCATGTTCTTGTTCTTAATTACTATACTCTCCAGCTCCTCAAATTAAAGGACTGGGTGTAGCCTGCAGAGAGGAGAGTCTGGGGAAGAGACTGACAAGGAAGCTGTTACTCTTTTTTGACTCCCCGTTACCCTTTCTGCCTACCTACCAGGCACTTTGCTTTTACATTTCGGTGGTGTTTTAAAAAATTGGAACAAGAGCAAAGATCAACTACACGGCCCTGCATCCAGCTCTCATCCCCAAATCCTGTAACTAGTAGAACATGTTTGAAAGACTACATCTACAGCAAGGATGAAAATCAATAAAGGACAAGTGGATCAGAGGAATATCTGAGAGACTGAAGGCAAATTGGATCAGACCACTGATGGAGGGAAAACATGACCTAAAACACCTGCAGGGGCTTCCCAGGTTCTGGGGATGCTCGAAGATGAGAGACAATGCCTGCCTTGCATCGCAGGAGAGGGCTCTGAAGCAGACATCAAGGTGATTGGTCAGGGAGCCTATACTTTAAGCATCAAGGCACTGAGCCCCTTCTGTGTCTTACATCTTCTTATGCCAAGCAATGGGCAGGGAGGTTCCTGTCCCACTCCCCCGTCCAGAACAGAGTTATGAGTGTAGGTGTTTGGGCTAAAGAACCTAAGTGGTGCCCAAATAGTACCACCGAGAAAGAATGTTCAGTTGCTAAGTCATGCTCAACTCTTTGCGACCCCATGGACTGCAGCACGCCAGGCTCCTCTGTCCTTCACTATCTCTCAAAGTTTGCTCAAATTCATGTCCATTGAGGCAGTGATGCAGTGCCTCAAGATCAAGGCAGTGATCTTGAGGAGTCCCCATATATTAAGGGAAAAATTACTGAGACACCATCCTTGGATTATGTCCTATCGTATCTTCATAGCTATTAGAGATAGAAGGTTACTGGGGACCTGCCCCAGCTGATCCAGGGTATTCGAAGGAGAGACGGCCTAGGCGACTATTTATATGCTAATTAGAGATATAGAGAACAATAGAATGAGGATAGCTCAGTAGGAAAATTCAGTGGAGAAAAGAAGCTGAGTAGCTTGGTTTACGCGGGAGACCAATAAAACTTCAAGACAAGAAGTTTGCACCACTTACGT
>NW_011494899.1:533987-538679 GCF_000754665.1 Bison bison bison
TTAGAGAGCCATCAGAGGGGTTTGGATTTAAACACTCCTAATTGCCCAGGAACTTTATTAATTGGAGCTGTAAGTTAACTCTTTGACAGAGAGAGAGAGATGGTGGTAGGGGACAGTCCCCAGTAAAGTCAGAGGTGTGAGCACAAAGCAATAAAGTAGGCAGACTCTGGTTTTTTGGGGGAAAATGCTCGAGAATATCCGGGGGGACTCCTGAGGCTCGATCCCGCCTTTGCGTATGCCGAGCCTCCTTCCTCATGACTTTTGTCACGAGTGGAATGCCTCACCGGCTCCCCGCAGAAGGTAATAAAAAGAGAAGCCACAGAAGGAAGGCGGGGCATCTCCAAAACAAGTGAGTGAAAGTCACTCAGTCGTGCCCAACTCTTTGCGACCCCATGGACTATACAGTCTACGGAATTCTCCAGGCCAGAATACTGGAGTGGATAGCCTTTCCCTTCTCCAGGAGATCTTCACAACCCAGGTATTGAAACCAGGTCTCCCACATTGTGGGCGGATTCTTTACCAGCTGAGCCACATGGGAAGCCCAATAATACTGGATTGGGTATCTTATCCCTTCTCTAGCGGATCTTCCCCACCCAGGAATCGAACCAGGGTCTCCTGCATTGCAGGTGGATTCTTTACCAACTGAACTATGAGGGAAGCCTCTCTCCAAAACAAAGAGGGGCATAAAACCTAAAATCACTGATAACCTGAGGAAAAGCAACATCCAGAGAGATGTATGTACCACCAGCCTTAGAAGAGAAGGAAATGTTGTCATATGCTACAACACGGATGAAACTGGAGGATGTTATTATCATAAGTAAAATAAGCCAATCACATATAGGAGGTATCTAAAACAGTCAAACCTGTAGAAGCAGAAAGTAGAATGATGGTTTACAGGAGCTGGGGGAAAGGAAAATGGTTCAATGCATATAGTTTCCATCATGCAAGGTGAAAAAGTTCTCGAGATCTGCTGTAGCTTAATGCACATATAGTTAATGATACTGTGCTGTACACCTAAAATTTTGTTTAGAGGGTAGATTTCAAGTTATGTTTGTGTTTTTTGTTTGTTTGTTTCACCACAATGGAAAGAGAGGGAGAGAGGAGCAGAGAGGGAGAGAGAGACAAAGAAGAAAGGAGGGAGGGAGAGAGGGAAGGGAGGACAACAGAAAAAAAAAGGATTTATTCTTCTCTAGAGCCTTCAGAGGGAGAATGGTCCTGCCAAAGCCTTGATTACAGCTACCCAATTTGAAAAAGACCCTGATGCTGGAAGAGATTGAGGGCAGGAGGAGAAGGAAGTGACAGAATGAGATGGTTGAATGACATTATTGACTCAATGGACATGAGTTTGAGCAAACTCCGGGAGATAGTGAAGGACAGGGAAACCTGGCGTGCTGCAGTTCATGGGGTCACAAAGAGCTGGACATGACTGAACAACAATAACAATCTCCAGAACTGTGGAAGAGCACATCACTGTTGTTTTGTGGCCATTTGTTACAGGAGCCCTAGGAAACCAATGCAAGACAGAAATAGCAAGCTCAAAAAATGAAAGAACTGATGCCCAAGGAAATATGAGGATGAAAAAAAAAGGAAAAATATTTTCAAAGAATAAGAAGTAAACATTTTCAATGACAAGGGAAGATATCCATAAAATAGAAATAGGCTCTTAAGAGATAAGACCAATTAGCTACCATGGATAACATCCTAAAACAAAACAGATTTGATAGTGTAAGGCACAGGGTATACACACATGGCAGAGGGCAGGGGGAGCCGACCATGTGGTAGATGGAGCCTGGGAATTCTCCCAAAATGCTGTGCAAAAGAATAAAAAGGTAGAAAATAAGAAAGAAGGTTCAGATATAGAAAATAATTTGAAAAGACTCAACATCTTCAAACAGGTATTCTAGAAAAAGAGGACAGAGGAAACATAGGGAGTTGAAAAATGAATGAAGGACTTTTCTCATGGTCCAGTGGTTCATGTTTCCAAGGCAGCGTGAGGAGTGGGGCATGTGTTGGATCCCTGGTTGGGGAACTAAGATCCCACATGCCTGGTGGCAAATAAATAAATAAAAGTAAAAATGAATGAGAAGACATTTCCAGAGTTCATGAACGACACAAGACTTCAGACTCCATGGGCATTAAAATGCTGAGCGTTTGATGGGAAAGACAATATTTTGATGTTATAAATTTGGCTCCTTTGCTCATGAGATTGCTCAGAGGCAATCGGTTCCTCACCCTCAGCCCTGACATTTATATTAGGCACATGCCTATCTGGAGGTGTTCTCCTTTCTCTCTCATCTTCAATGCAACTTCTCCTCTATTATCTGAAATGCAATAAAAACATCGGCTCAGACTTCATCCTTGATTTGGGGCCAATATTTGTGGTGTATGGAATTGGAAGTGTCCATTTCAGAAGAGGCCTGTGGTGTAATTAAGTTTATTAGTCTCAGTAGTGTATATTCATTAGAAGTTCACCCCATTTGACACAGTCTTGGCCTGTGACAGGCTAAAGCTTTCATCCTTGCCAAATTAGAAGGGAAATCAAAATAAGGAATCATCTCTGGGATCCTTTATTGCATATAAAGTGTGCAAAATGCTAAAAACAACAACAACCTCATGTAACAATCTGTTTGGATAATATTGGAATGTATTTATTGGAGATGTTAACATGTTTAAGTGAGACAACTATTGTTCATAAAGTGAAATGGACTGGGGATTATAAGAATCTCTGACCAGATAACAAAAATAAAGAGCTCCATAAACCAATCAATTCTTTAAATTAAAAGAGCATTAATCTGGGCTATGAGATACCAATTTTGTAAACATGGTTCAGGAATCGTCCTGGGTGACCTCCAGTGTCTCTTCAGAAGTCAACAATTCACAGGATTATTTTGTTAATCAGCTCTTAAGAGACAGAATCAGACAAAAAAAAAATTTACTTAGTAAATGAAACATATTTAATTTGCTATCTCCTTCTGTGTTAGGCCGTCTTTAGAGGAACCCATATCAAGACATATAACAACAGCTTCCCATCAATAATTATTTGACAGTTACTATGCTACTGGGTGTACCTTTCAAATTTATAATTAGGAAGACTTAGGCAGATGGGACACATTGATCAATAACATAGTCAATTTTCCATCATGGAAATAAATTGATATTTCCATTGTAAAAACATTTCTTTCAGTACCTGAGAATACCACCATTTATTTCTAGCAAGAAAGTAACTAAGGGGAAGTATAAATGTTAGACAAATAAGTGGTGCAGTGGTAAAGAATCTGCCTGCCAATGAAGGAGATACAAGAGAAACAGGTTTGATCCCTGAGCTGGAAAGATCCCCTGAAGGAGGGCATGGCAACCCCCTCCAGTATTCTTGCCTGTAAAATCCCACAGACAGAGGAGCCTAGTTGGCTACTGTCCGTGGGGTCACATAGAGTCGGACAGGACTGAGCAGCAAGCATGGACCAGTCCTTTCAAATACACTTCATTTTCAGCATCCCTAGGAGATGTCAGTTGGAGAAGGAAATGGCAACCCACTCCAGTGTTCTTGCCTGGAGAATCCCAGGGATGGGGGAGCCTGGTGGGCTGCTGCCTATGGGGTCGCACAGAGTCGGACACAACTGAAGTGACTTGGTAGGAGGAGGAGGAGGAGGAGGAGAAGATGTCAGATTTGCTCAGCAACTTCCTTGCAAGAGTTTTATTCCTAGATGGCTGCCTCAGGTCAGGACAGCTGGACCCAAAACTTATCTTACTGTTCATCCAAAGTGAGTGTTATTGGAAATGGAGTTGGCATCAGTGGCAGGTGGGAGGCAGAGGAATACAGAGCACAAATGTAGAAATCAAACAGATCTGGACATAGATCTTGGCCTTGAACTTGAACACATTACTGACTCTCTCTGAACCCTAGATTCCTTGTTTATAAAATGGACCTGAAGGAATCGAAAGAGGGAGTGAGTGGCCTTGGGAATGGAAAGAAAGATATTTTAAAGGTTTGGTGGAGGAGCTGCAAATTGCTGCTCTCCTCCCCAGGGTGAGACTGTGCTTGCCAAAAATGGCTGCAACGACCTCTCCCATCTCACACACTCATCTGCAGTGTGACCTTGACTCTCCTCCATTGACACATGGTATCTAATTTCCTTCCCTTGAAATTTGAACTCATCTCCTGACTTGCTTGTAACCAGTAAAATGTATCAAAAAAGGCATAGATACATGTATGTGTATAACTGAATCACTCCACTGTACACATGAAACTAACACAACATTGTTAATCAACTATAAGTAATTTGTGTGCCAAGTCGCTTCAGTCGTGTCCGATGCTCGCAACCCTATGAACTGTAGCCCACCAGGCTCCTCTGTCCATGGGATTTTCCAGGCAAGAATACTGGAGTGGGTTGGCATGGCCTCTTCCAGGGGATTTTCCTGACCCAGGGACTGAACATGCATCTCTTACGTTTCCTGCATTGGCAGATGGGTTCTTTACCACTAGCACCACCTGGGAAGCTCCAATATAATTTTTCTTTAAATTTTTTAATTAATTAAAAAAAAAGAAGTGACTCTGACATTTCTAGGACTAGGTCAGAGAGTCCAGGCAGCTCCCACCTGGTTTTTGTGAAACCAGACACTACGCAGTGAGAGGGCTGTGCACACCTGTGTGCTCCGGATGAGTCACCCCAGCCCGGGTACCAGACCAGCCCA
>NW_011494899.1:538779-550361 GCF_000754665.1 Bison bison bison
CCAGCCCAGACCTCCAGATGATTGTAGCTCCCGGGTGTCTAAGTCCCCACCAGTCACTTGAGTCTCCCCAAGGGAAGCTCCACGAATTGTGGAGCAGAGACAAGCCGTCCTCTTTGCTCCCTGCATTCCTGATCCGCACAATCTGTGAGCTGGACAACACGCCACCATCTCACCCTGCTGAGTTCGGACTGTTTTGTCGTGTGGCATCAGTGACTGGGACACTTCCCAACGCAGATAACAAGTAAGCACAAGCACACACACTCGTGCATGCTCGCCCATAGTGGGAAGTAGAGCAAACGTTACAAAAGAGAGACCGACTCACTAACTCTCCATGGCCCAGTTTCCCCACCTGCAGGTGATGGCGAGCTGAGATGGGGCTCCCCAAGGCTCTCTCAGTTCTAACGTTCTGCTCCTGTGATCTTCTCTCCCTCCTCTTCCATTAAAGCCCAGTCTGAAATCCTTCGGGTTCTCTGAGGTACACATGACTGACAACTCCCCAGCAGTGGTTGTATTTTAGGCAGCATCAAAGCCTAAAGGAAAAGGAATAAAGCTTTGATGGTGGAATTTTAGAGCCCGTGGTTATTTATTTATTTATTTATTTTTAGAAGATGACAGAGATGGGTTATCCTAAGTCTTGAAGATGTAACTGCATCTGCATATCCTTATGATATAAATGAGTTCTATGATACAAATTAGACACAGTGATTATTTTACATGGAGTGTTACCACCTGTTGATTCGAATTTTGTGCTGAACGTAATTCCAGGCACTGTGCATGCATTATGCTCCCACCTCATCATGAGTGGTACCTTCCCTGACACCATATTTGAGAACATAAAGGAATCTGTCCCCTGGGGAGATGAGTCTGCCTGAGAATGCTACACTAAATGAGAGCCCATCTAGCCCAGAGGTTTTCAAATCTCATTACACTGAAACACTTATATTCTGTATTCTGAATCAAGGTGTTCTGCTGGTAAAAATGGAATAATGGTCATTTCTTCATTTGCATGAGGAATATGTTAATGAAGAGGGTTTTCAATTTTCCTCCCATAATTTTTTAAACCTCGACATTCGGCACCACTTGCTGGTTAGGAAAACCAATTCTAGCTCGAAGGAGAGGAAAATATTAAAGCAGTTATTCAAATGGGCTCTAGAGTTAGACCAAAGTTTGAAAAATGAACAAAAATTAGCTATTTACTGCTATGTAACCTTGGGTGAGTCACTGTTCTAATGCTTAATTGTATTATTTGTAAAGTAGAATGGCTATAGTTTCTTCCACATAGGATTGAGTTGGTACTGAAGGAGACAAGGCATTAGGTATAGTGCCTAGCACACATAAATAGTTAATCCAAGTTTGCTACTTTTATCAATAAACCATTCCTGTATCACTGTAGCCAGACACAAGGCAGAAGGCAGTTTTGTTTTCAAAGTGATTTGGACCTGCCAGAGAAAGTCTTAGGAAAAAGGGAAATTGCCTGTGAGCATGCATTCACATCTGAGTTTTGCAAAGTAGATAACGTCTTACAATATAACTTCCAGATGGGTTGCTTAATTTTCACTCGTTTCTGATATATAAATACCCTAGAGAAAAAGAATACAGTGAAGCAGGAATAGCATGGGCTTTGGAGTAGGACAAAAATGGATTCTAATCCCAGATTAGTTACTTGTCTTCTCTGAACCTTGGTGCAAACATGTATTAAGTGTTCAATAAATATTTGCAAAGCAGAATTCTAAACTTTTAATACTATTTACCTGTTTCTTTTTTAGGATTAAATGAGATACAGAGTGAAAGTATCTAGCTCACAGATGCTAGCTGGCAAATGATCGTTTTCTTTATCCACACATGATTTTTTTAAATGCCTGGCATTTTTTATTAAGAAACTCCAAATTTGATCAGTTCTTTTCATCCTGATACATGTCAGTTCCTCTGTTTATCATGCAGGTAACTGTTTTAGCCACAAACCTGGTTTTGTGTACTCACTCTATTCTATCCCAGAGATTCTCTAAAACTATTCGCTGTGTGGACAAAGCAATGGTGCTTCTTGAAGGAACTCAGAAACTGCACAGATATTAATCCTCATCTTGATGAAAATAGAAAACACATCATTTTTCATTAAGAGCTAGCAGAGTTTCCTTTTATCATGGAGACACACATACACACACACTCTTACCCCTTGAGTATGCTGTCTCCTTATAACCATGAAGTTCTATACAGTCATGGAGTCATTAGACTTTTCTTCCTCTGGGGATAAATTTAGATCTCTATGATTTCCTGAAAGAAGATAATTTGTTTCATCTTTAAAATGAAGGAGTAGAAGGGGAAAGTTCCAGTGATTCTTTTTTTAATGTTCAGCAACTTTTCCACTTAGAAGCAACTAAATTCACATCATGTGACTTACCTTCCTGTCATAAATCTGGTGATCAATCTATAAGCCCCAGCCAGCCAGGCATTTCCTACATAACCAACCCCAAGTGGCTTTAATGGACAGCCCAAAGCAGTCAAAAACCAGCAAGAGAAAGAAAACACTTGCCCTTCTGTACTTTTCTCAATATGTTTAAATAATTTAAAACACCATCAAGAAGCTAATCCATAGATAAAATGACATGTAAAATATGATTGCAGAGTTCTCCTCTCCCTTCATTGATTCACTCAGGAGGGGAAACAGCCACTTACTCAAGGCTTTACTCGTCCCCAAAGAAACTTCTTCCAACCTTTGAAATGAAGTTAGAGTTATCAGGCTCAGTCTTGTCCATTGGATGAGTTACAAATGGGCATGAGCTTTAAAAGTAACAAAACTGGGTCATTTGCAGAGACGCGGATGGACTAGAGACTGTCACAAACAGTGAAGTAAGTCAGAAAGAGAAAGACAAATACCATATATTAACACACATATGTGGAATCTAGAAAAATGGTATGGATGATCTTATTTGCAAAGCAGAACTAGAGACACAAACATAGAGAACGTATGGACACCAAGGGGGAAAGAGGGTTGGGGGGTGGTTGGGATGAATTACAAGATTGGGATTGACATATGTACAGTACTATGTATAAAATGAATAGCTAATGAGAACCTACTGTACAGCACAGGGAACTCTGCTCAATGTTCTGTGATGACTTAATGGGAAGGAAATCCAAAAAGGGAGGAGGAGGAATATATGTAAGCATACAGCTGATTCATTTTGCTGTACAGTAGAAACTAACATCGGAGAAGGCAGTGGCACCCCACTCCAGTACTCTTGCCTAGAGAATCCCATGGACGGAGGAGCCTGGTAGGCTGCAGTCCATTGGGTTGCTAAGAGTTGGACACGACTGAGCGACTTCACCTTCCCTTTTCACTTTCATGCATTGGAGAAGGAAATGGCAACCCACTCCAGTGTTCTTGCCTGGAGAATCCCAGGGACAGGGGAGCCTGGTGGGCTGCTATCTCTGGGGTGTCACAGAGTCGGACACAACTGAAGCGACTTAGCAGTAGCAGCTTAGAAACTAACATATAGCAACTATACTCCAATAAAAATTAAAAAAAACAAATGAGCATGAGCTAAATGTTTGCAACAGTCATGACTTCTAAGTTTCCTTTTAATTTGGAAATATCATAAACTGACTCTTTTTGGAATGTTCACTGGATTAAATTTAGTAATTCAAGAAAGTATAAAGGTTAAAGCATCCATCAGGGAGTTAGTCCACAGCTGAATCCTGACTCCAACGTGTATCAGTGCATGACCTTTGGAAAGGATACATAATCTTTTGAGACTCTATGCATTGCTTCGTTAGGTGGGAGGAATGAAAATAGATTGTATTTCATCGGATTGTTGGGGATGCCTAAATCAAGTAATACAGGTCAAACGCCTAGCACAATGCTGGTCACAGGATAAGCATTTAACAAAGGTTAGAAATAAATGAAAAAAAGAAGGAGGGGGGAATCACTTTCTTATATGTAAGTACCTCTGAGTGTCAGGGACCAGATTAAAGCATTTATACACTTGAAAATACAAGAGCCATAAAGAGTTAAATGGCTCTAATTGGAAGAAAAAAAACCTTTAACTCTGGAATATCATGGTTGACATCATAGACAGCAAACATATACTGAGCATCCTTTTTGTGCAAAACAGAGGAGCAGATGGAGAGACCATGGGTTTAGAATCAGATAGATTTAGGTTCAAATTCTGTTTTTCCATATTAGTTGTATGACCAGGGATAAACAACAGATCTCATCTTCAAAACAGGTACAGTTGTCAGGGCTTATGGTTGCAATCTACATAAACGGACTCAGCAAATTTAACCAAACATGCAATTCATGAAAAGTACTTGGAACACGTACAGAGTCAACGAGAGACTGGAAGACCAATTTGGAAAACTGGTTAAGGTTTGGGAAGTTCTCAGACAACTAGGTGGAGAGAACCACAGAAAGGCTACACAGTAGTCTGTTAGAGGCCATCAATATTACCAGCATAAACACGACCTCCAATTGACTCCCTGCCCTTAGGCCACTGGCTTAAGATTCAAAGTCCTTGCTTGTGACTGCCACATGATTCACATGCTGCTGCTGGCTCTGCAGGATCCAAGAGACCTCTTTAACCTCCATCACAGGACTGTGATGGTCTCTCCGCCAGCCCATGCATGATGAGCTATTCCAGAAAAGGACAACTGGGCACCAGACCAGCAAACACCCTCATGAGAATAATGGTGTTTATAACAGAATATCAGAAACTTGTGAGGATGAAAGTGCATATCACAATGCCTGGCACGTAGTTGACATTCAAGCTATTATTACTAAATGTTCTGAGCATAGGCTCTGGAAGAGAGAAAACTTTAAATTTTTATTTTATTTATTTTTAATTAATTAATTTTTTTTTTTTTTGGCTGTGCCACATGGCATGTGGGATCTCAGTTCCTCGACCAGGGATTGAGCCCATATCCGCTACATCAGAAACTTAGAGCCTTAATCCCTGGACCAGCAGGAAGTCCCAGAAAAGCTTAACTGACCACCTATTCTGCGCCTGGTCCCACGCTAGACTGAAGATGGACTGGTGAAAATATAGCTTAATATAGTATGACATCTGCTCATAATGAGATTACAGTGGATTGAGGAAGACTGAGAAGTCAAAAATAATAATAGCAATTTTAAATAGCCATGATGAGGACCATATGCTCTGGGTAGAAGTGAAGTGCTCTAAATTCTAAAAGGAAAAAAACTTTTTATTCTGTCTTGGATGGCTAGAGAAAGTGAGGGGGGAAAAGGAATTTCCCACTGGAATAGTGGCAGTTAAGCCTGGAAAGTATTATTCTGTCTTCTCTGCTGATTTCCTACATTTTTCAAGGTGCTGCCTTGAATGAAACAGTCTTGCTACTTAATCCAAAATGCTCATTGAGGACTTGAATAGATAAAAGTTCTGGGACAAAACCTTCCAAGTGAGCAAGAGGTTGCCAGTCAAAGACATTCTTACATTCTGGGTTTTGTTTTGTTTTTTTCATTATTAGTCATTGTCATCTTGACATTATTCCCAGAGAAATATTTTTCATCCTTAATTAATGGTCTGGTGCAAATAAAAGGTTTTTCTCTTATTTACTCATTTATGATTCCAATAGATGGCCAACATTCACTGAAGTGACCCAGACAGTAATTTTTAGTGGTTAAGCCCTGGGATGATGGAATCAAGCAGATCAGGATCTAGACCCTACCTTTACCCTTACTCACCAAAAAATATTGGGCAACTCACTGAAACTGTTTGTTGTTTATTCACTGAGTTGTGTCCAAATCTTTTTCAACCCCAGGCTGTAGCCCACAAGGCTCTTCTCTCCATGAAATTTCCCAGGCAAGAACACTGGAGTGGGTTGCCATTTCCTTCTCCAGGGATCTTCCTGACCCAGGGATCAAACCCACATCTCCTGCATTGGCAGGCAGGTTCTTTACCACTGAGCCACCAGCAAAACCTTAAAAATGTTTCAGTTCAGTTCAGTTCAGTTTAGTTGCTCAGTCATGTCCAACTCTTTTCGACCCCATGAATCGCAGCATGCCAGGCCTCCCTGTCCATCGCCAGCTCCCGGAGTTCACTCAAATTCACTTCCATCAAGTCGGTAATGCCATCCAGCCATCTCATCCTCTGTCGTCCCCTTCTCCTCCTGCCCCCAATCCCTCCCAGCATCAGAATCTTTTCCAATGAGTCAGCTCTTCGCATGAGGTGGCCAAAGTTAACTACGTGCAAACCAGGAATACACACAATATACATGATTCTCAGAGTTGTGACCCCACACACATATATCCTTACAGGATGACAGGTGTTCAAGAAATGTTAGCTGTAATAATGAAATATGAGAGAAGTGCTTTCCATTAGCAAAAGACAGCCTAGAATTTTCAACATGTATATAAATACAAGCAGAGCCAGGAAAGAAATAAAGAAAGTTCAAGAAGTACAAAAGTTTGACCTAATCAAGAAGAGATTTCTGATTCTTTCATCACCATTGCTGAGAGAGGAAAATGGGCAGGTCTGCCTATGGTAATAATTTATGGTGGTAAAAGAGTAGAGAAATGAGGTCAGGTTCCCACGTGGCTCAGTGGGTAAAGAATCCACCTGCAAAGCAGGAGATGCAGGAGACATATGTTCAATCCCTGGGTCAGTCAGGAAGATCTCCTGGAAGAGGGCAACCCACTCCAGTTCATGCCTGGAGAATCCAATGGACAGAGGAGCCTGGCGGGCTACCATTCATGGACTCACAAAGAGTCAGACACGACTGAATCTACCGAGCACACAGCACACACAGACCTGGATTTAAGCTTTTTACTAAATTGTGTGATGTTGGGCAATTTACATTGGGAATCTCAAAATTCAATGAACTGTGATTCATAGAGTGCCAGGCGGAAGGGTCAACCCTGAATAAAAAGTAGTTATAACTAAAGCTTCCCTGATTGTTCCACAGTGATCGATTCTTCTGCAACCCTCTCTCACATTCAGTCTAAACAGAGTTAGCAAAGCACAACCAGTGGATCAAAAACACCAGGCTATCTGTGCTTGTAAATAAAGTTTTATTGAAATGCAGCCAAGCTCATTCACTTACTTTATCATCTATGGCTGCTTTCACACTACAATGACCAAGTTGAGTTGCTACAACAGAGACCAGATGTCCCACAAAGCCTAAAATATTTTCTATCTCACACTTTGCAGAAAAAAGTTGGCCCATCCCTGTTCTAATCACCAACTGAATACATTTTCTGTGCTGTTTATGATGATGAAGATCTATTGTTACATGCAAACATCCTCTTCCACATTAAGATTTTAAGTTCTTTGAAGTTGGACCACTGCATGTAGTTTTCCTCTAATAATACTACTTCACATTCACTTCTTGCTTGCCAAAGAACTTTGATGTGTGAGCTGTCATGTCCCACAGAGTCGAGTATAGTGTTGAGCAAACAGAAGACACTTGAAAAATATTTGACTGATTGATTGCCTTTCTCTGATATATTTCAAGTTCTAAGCAATTGGGCCAATGGTTATTTTTATCACTGACATGATAGGTCATGAAGACCATACAAATCCCTGTATCAAATGGAGACAGAATATTTCAAACCCTTGTATGAAATGGCTTTTTTTTTTTTTTTTGGTAACATTTCTGGTTGTCACTCCTTTCCATCTGAATCCTTTATAAGCATTATGTGATTTTTTTTTCCCCCATAAGAGACAGTACTGTTTCTGTAGAAAAGAACAATGTTTAGAGTCAGACTTGAGCTAAAAATCCCAGTTTGACCACTTCCTGTCTTTGAGGCCTCAGCCATATGGCTCATGTTTCAGGATCATTTAGAATCTAGACAAGTCAGAAATACGTTCCTCTTTCAGTCATCTGTCTTAGTCTCACTTTTCTACCTAGCAGCTCCCCAGAAACAATGGTTTAGAATTTACCAGTTCCTGGGAAATCATATTGGTAAACTGTCTTTTTTAATTCTAGGCAAAGGCACAGACTGACCTAAAGTCAGATAAGTTCACTAAGAAAAAATAATGATAACAGGCAATGTTCAAGGCAGGAGCTAAAGAGATGCTGAGAAATACACATGCCTGTTTGAGAAGCTCTGAACTGATGTGACGTTTCTTGTCATTGGCTTGACCTACTTATTGCTCCTCCATGTAACAAATGGCAAAGCACTCAACACTACTAAATATTCTAATTCTGCACAATGTGCAGTTAATTTTAATAATGGCCTCTAGTTATTTTGTGCTTTTTCGTTTGTTTGTTTTAACTTTTTATTTTATATTGATGTAGAGCCAATTAACAGTGCTATGATAGTTTCAGGTGGACCGCAAAGGGACTCAGTCATACGTATACATGTATCCATTCTCCCATGGACAGAGGAGCCTGACAGACTACAGTCCATGGGGCTGCAAAGGGTCGGACATGGCTGAGCAGCTAACACTTTGACTTTCACACTTGTCTCCCCCATGGGCAGGAAACAGGTGGTGCTTGTGCTTAAGAAACTGCCTGACAATGCGGGAGATATAAGAGACATGGGTTCGATCGCAAGGTCAGGAAGATCCACTGGTGGAAGGCAAGTCAACTCCAGTATTCTTGCCTGGAGAAGCCCATAGACAGAGGAGCCTGGTAGGCTACAGTCTATGGGACTGCAAAGAGTTGGACTCTACTGGAGCAACTTTGCATGCACGCATTCTCCCCCAAACTCCCCTCCCATCCAGGTGGCCACATAACACTAAGCAGAGTTCCCTGTGCTATACACCAAGTCCTTGTTGGTTATCCATTTTGAATATATTTGTGCTTTGTATCATGTGAACAAGGAGGACCTCTTAGAAAAAATTGAATTTACCAAGGAGATTTCACTACAAAAACAAGTTGAACATGGTCCAACTACTTAATATTGTGGCTAAATGTAAACCTGATGCTGAAGATTTTAAATGGGAGATTTATGCAATTATTCTGAATTAATTCTGTCTTTATTCCAGGTATTAGATTCTTCTTTGTTGGAATCTTGTATTTACTAGATGCATTTTTTTGCTGGGTAATTTATTTTTAAAAGCCTCTGAAAGGGATTATGTAGCCAAAAAACAAGGCCGAGTGTGGAAGAGATGTTTTTCAACTAAAGGAGAATATGACATAGTCACTAGCAATTCTGCACACCATTGAAGGTAACCAAAGGCATGAATTGCCTTCCATATCATCATATATTTGACAGCAAAATGGATTTCATATTTATATTTGAATATGGAGAGAGCTTATATTATGGGAATTCACTTCAAATTAAATAATGAACCATGAAGACTTAAACATGGTTGAACGAGCTTGAACTTATCCTTCAGAACTTTAATAGTGATAAGTCTTGACTAATAAGTAATAATATTCTCCCCATGTCACTTATCTTATCTCATTTGATCACCATAGTGATCCCATAAGGTAGGCATCAGTTCAGTTCAGTTCAGTTGCTCAGTCACGTCCGACTCTTTATGACCCCATGAACCGCAACACGCCAGGCCTCCCTGTCTATCACCAACTCCCAGAGTCCACCCAAACCCATGTCCATTGAGTTGGTGATGCCATCCAACCATCTCATCCTCTGTCCTCCCCTTCTCCTCCTGCCCTCAACCTTTCCCACCATCAGGGTCTTTTCAAATGAGTCAGCTCTTTGCATCAAGGGCCAAAATATTGGAGTTTCAGCTTCAACATCAGTCCTTCCAATGAACACCCAGGACTGATCTCCTTTAGGATGGACTGGTTGGATCTCCTTGCAGTCCAAGGGACTATCAAGAGTCTTCTCCAACACCACAGCTCAAAAGCATCAATTCTTCTGCACTCAGCTTTCTTTATGGTCCAACTCTCACATCCATGCATGACAACTGGAAAAATAATAGCCTTGACTAGACAGACCTTTGTTGGCAAAGTAATGTCTCTGCTTTTGAATATGCTGTCTAGGTTGGTCATAACTTTCCTTCCAAGGAGTAAGCGTCTTTAATTTCATGGCTGCAATCACCATCTGCAGTGATTTTGGAGCCCAGAAAAATAAAGTCAGCCACTGTTTCCACTGTTTCCCCATCTATTTCCCATGAAGTGATGGGACCAGATGCCATCTTAGTTTTCTGAATGTTGAGCTTTAAGCCAACTTTTTCACTCTCCCCTTTCACTTTCATCAAGAGGGTCTTTAGTTCTTTTTCTTCACTTTCTGCCATAAGGGTGGTGTCATCTGTATATCTGAGGTTATTGATATTTCTCCTGGCAATCTTGATTCCAGCTTGTGCTTCTTCCAGCCCAGCATTTCTCATGATGTACTCTGCATGTAAGTTAAATAAGCAGGGTGACAATAGGCAGCCTTGACGTACACCTTTTCCTATTTGGAACCAGTCTGTTGTTCCATAACCAGTTCTAACTGTTGCTTCCCGACCTGCATACAGGTTTCTCAAGAGGCAGGTCAGGTGGTCTGGTATTCCCATCTCTTTCAGAATTTTTCACAGTTTATTGTGATCCACGCAGTCAAAGGCTTTGGCACAGTCAATAAAGCAGAAGTAGATATTTTTCTGGAACTCTCTTGCTTTTTCAATGATCCATCAGATGTTGGCAATTTGATCTCTGGTTCCTCTGCCTTTTCTAAAACCAGCTTGAACATCAGGAAGTTCATGGTTCACGTATTGCTGAAGCCTGGCTTGGAGAATTTTGAGCATTACTTTACTAGCATGGCAGGTATTAAAATTTCTATTTTATAGGGAAAGAAAGTAAGCCTCAGGGAAAGCAAGAGATTTCTCCATGCATACTACTGGGTTTTAAACCTGTGTGTGTGTCTTAGTCGCTCAGTTGTGTTCGACTCTTTGTAACCTCATGGACTATAGCCCACCAGGCTTATCTGTCCATGGAATTCTATGGGCAGAATACTGGAGCGGGTTTCCATTTCCTTCTCCAGGGTATCTTCCCAACCCAGGGATTGAACCCAGTCTCCTGCATTGCAGGCAGATGCTTTACCATCTGAGATACCTGACTTTAAATTGGTTAAGATGTCTAATCTTTATCAATGTGCCATCCTCTGCTCTTCAGAAAAGGAGCAAGCATGATCTTAACAATTGTCCTATGTTCTCCTTCCCTACAGAGTCCGTCTGGCTTCTGACTTTTTCTTTGGTCTTGTCTCTCAACTCTAATCTACACCATCCCCTTGGGAGCCAATAAAGAATTCACCTTCTCTTTGGGGGCCATATTTCTGGCTCCATGTTGTTTCAAGGTAAATAGTACTACCCAATGCACCTGCAAGGCCTGGATCTATTCCTCTCCACTTTTGGAAGACAGTTCCTGCTCTAGTAAGTTATTTTGGCCGCCAAAGAATCTCTGTACTCCATTTACTCTGGGAGCATATGTTCAGATCTAATAGCAGAGACTAGAGTTCTGGTTGAGGGCTGAGGATTGAAGAGAAGACAAAGACTATGAGGAAAATATTCCCCATCTGGCAGGCTGCTAGAATCAGTTTTGGTCCCTATTGCTAAAAGAGAAAGACAGGATTGTTTTATTGAGAAACTTTATGAGACTCTGAGCCAAGTCCAAACTTCTTTGGTGCCTGGCACCTTATACAGGCATTCATTCAGCAAATATTTAATGAGCATCTACTATGT
>NW_011494899.1:550461-554696 GCF_000754665.1 Bison bison bison
ATTCAAGAAATATTTAATGAGAAACTACTGTGTGCCATATGCTGTTAATAGACATGAAAGAAACATCAGGGAATGAAACAGGGGAAGATTCCTGCTCTCAAAGAGCTTACATTCTGGTGGAAGATGCAGACAATAAACATAAACAAAAATAAAAACATTTTAGCTTTCCAATCCTTGAACATATGTTTCAATTTACTTATTTATTTCACTTCTCTCAACAATGTTTAATAATTTTTAGTGTACAGATCTTGGCCTTTGGTATATTTAGTTATAAGTATTTCATGTTTTCAATTTGACTGTAAATAGGATTTTTAAAAATTTCACTTTCCAATTTTTTCCTAGCAACATGTACAACACAGTTCATAGGTTTATAACAACCAAGAATTGTGTGACCTTGCTAAATTCACTTACTATTTCTTGTAGTTGTTTTATAGATTCCTTAGACTTTTCTATGTAAATAATCATGACATCTGCAAATAGAGACAGTTTTACTTCTTTCTTTCTGATTTATAAATTTTTTAGTAAATAACTTTTGACAGATTAAGGAAGTTCCCGTCTATTCCTAGTGTGCAGAGGTGTTTTATTATGACTCAGTATTGACTTTTGTCAATGTGTCTTTACATCTACTGAAATATTTATATGGTTTTTCTTAATTATTCTGTTAGTATTATCAACTATATCAAATTTTTAAACACAGATATATAAGAAAGTTGTAGAATAAATGCTATAAAGAAAAATGGACAAGTTAAAAGGAATAATACTAATAGGAAGTACTGTTTCAAACAGAGTGGACAAGGAAGTCTTTTTTAAAGATATAATATTTGAATAAAGGTATAGATGAAGGGAAGGAGCAAACTATGCAAAAGCATGAGGAAATATTCCAGGCACCAGATCGTAGAAGAAGGGTTTAAAGAGATATCCAGGGGCTGACTATAAAGCCCTGGAGGATATTTTAAAAAGTTTGAAATTTTGTTCTGAGACCATGGGGAATCATCAGTAGGTTTTCAGCAAAAGAGCACCATGAAGTGATCTATTATCTTAGAAGATAATTCCAGCTGTTAAGTGGAGAAGTGAATGTAAGTGGCAAGAGTGGAATGGGGAAATTAATCAGGAAACAGTTTTATTATGCCACCAGGGATTCTAGCATCCTGGATTAGAATGGTAACAGGAGGTGGTAAAACATGATCTCTTTTGGAATTCCTGTTGGGTTGGATCTGGACCCAAGGGAAAATGAGAATTCAAGGAGAAATCCTAGAGTTTGGAGCCTGAGAAACTGGATGCATGATGTGACATTAACTGATGGAGGAGAAGAGGATTGGGAGATTGAATCAAGAGAGCGGTTTTTGCAATTTGGATATTCACCTCTTTAGGTGAATTCAACGTACATGGCTGGATATAGAGTGCTGAAGCTCAGGGAAGAAGGGAGAGAAAAAAGGTCTCAAGAATACAGGTGGTATTTAACTCCACGGCACCAGGTGAGTTCACAAAGGATATGAGAATAAATAGAACCATGTACTGGCAATTTCTAAAATAGGTAGAATCAAAAAGAAGAGGGAAGGCCAGCAAAGGAGGTTGAGAAGGAGCAGCCAGCAGGGTAAGAGGAAAACAGGAGGAGTAGGGTGACTCAAAAGCCAAGAGAAAAAAGGTTTTGAGAAAGAGGGAATGATCTACTGTGTCCAATGCTTCCAGGAGGCCAAGCGAAACAAAAATAAAAAGTTGAGAGGTTTGGGAATATGGTGGTGACTGAGGTAACAAGGGATGGGAGGCATAATGGGATCAGGGTCTTGTAAGGGGAGTTAAGTTCCCAATTTTCATTACGGACTCCTCTTAAGGATTGACCAAGTGGATAGTCAGTTGTGCAGACCAACTGTAATGGTCTATCAAGTGTGTATAGATTTCCAGGGGCCTATGATAGTTACACCATGAGATGTCTCTCCTCATATCTGCACAGAAGCCCATACTCCAAGTCCTGGCAGTTTGGGAAGGACTGGGTCACTCTGCCCTTCGTAGACCAAGGAAGCATCGTGATGAGCATGCAGAACAGTGACTGCCCCAGACATGCTTTAAGCAGATTCCAGAGTGGTCAAGATGAATGATGGGAGCTGGAGCAGGAGAAGAAGGTCATCCTTTTAAGAATTCCCCCCAAATATCCTACATCCTTGCATGGGAGGATAGGGGTGGAGAGCTTCCTAGTCACTGTGACTTGAACGTAAGTGTGAAGTGACTCCATTCTGTAATCATGGGTGGATGAGGCCAGAGGCCATAGAAGTTACAGGCAACTTTTCTAAAATCAAGTCTCCTTGCAAAACTTTTCCCAAATAACTCACTTCTTGCTCCCTCTCTTCAAAAAAAAAAAAATTTGAAATTTGTGTTTTTTGAAAGCATTCCCTGGAGCCTGCTCCTTGGAAGGCAAATCTAGACAGTGTATTAAAAAGCAAAGACATCACTTTGCCAACAAAGGTCCATATAGTCAAAACTACAGTTTTTCCAGTAGTCATGTATGAATGTGAGATTTGGACTATAAAGAAGGCTGAGTGTCGAAGAACTGATGCTTCTGAACTATGGTGTTGGAGAAGACTCTTGAGAGTCCTTTGGACAGCAAGGAGATCAAACCAGTCAATCCTAAAGGAAATCAACCCTGAATATTCATTGGAAGGACTGAAGCTCCAATACTTTGGCCACCTGATGTGAAGAGCCAACTCATTGGAAAAAACCCTGATGCTGGGCAAGACTGAGGGCAAATGGAGAAGAGGGTGACAGAGGATGAGATGGTTGGATGGCATCACTGACTCAATGGCCATGAGTTTGAGCAAACTCTGGTAGATGGTGAAGGACAGGGAAGCTGGGTGTGCTGAAGTCCATGGGGTCACAAAGAGTTGGACACAACTTAGCAACTGAACAGCAGGAGCAGCCATGGCTCTTCACCAGATAGACTTCAAAGAATGTCTTCATTGGCAGAGCTATCCAGAGTTGAGGTGTGAACAAACTAAGTGAGAAAGTAGAGCAGTCTAGCATCTCACATACAGCTGTGCAAGTTCTACACGGGGCACCCAGAACAAGGAGCGCTATTTTCTAATCTGAAGGAAGGCAACATATGGGCTAATGGCAGTCCTGAGTGGATAAACCTGAAAACAAAGCCAGAGCATGTGTCCAAGAGGCAGCAGAGTACTCTTCATCTGTATAAAGTGGGAGGACATGGACTTCATTTATGGAAAGATTCTGGTGAAAGATGGAGAAAAAGACCTGGCTATTTAAATACTTCTCAGTGTTCAACATTTTTTTAGCAAATCTTTTCAAAACAAGCAATTCATGATATTTTGTCTTCCATTCTACATGGCGTGAAGGATCTCTCAACATCTGTTCTAGCTCTATTAAGACATTCACTTCTATGTTTCCCTTCCCTTTCTGAGGGTTAGGATCATAGTCTAATTCCTCTTATATTCCCAGGATTTGACCAAACATGGATACTCAGAATATGCTTGTTGAATGGAACTGAGCATCACATTGTCTGTAACGTGAAGCTTCAGTTCTAAGACAATTCTGAATTCAGAATTTTAATCTTACAAAATTAGAATGGAACTAAGAATAACTAATTTTTATTGAGTTCTATATGAATTATATTATATAGTCCTCACAGTATAGTCTGTAAGGTAGATATTGTTATTACTTCTTTTATAAATAATAATAACAACAATAATAAATAACATATAGTACCTAATATGTTCCATTCAGTGTTCTAAGCACTCTTGCTTATGTTAGCTAATTTAATCATCTGAACAAACCTTTCAGGTAAATACTATTATTCTCCCCCTGTTAATAGCATGATAGGAAAACTGAGTTGTAATTAATGCACTTAGTAAATAGTAGAGCTTGGAATATCTCCGGCTTCAAGGTCCAAGTGATTTCATTGCCTCTCTCCAAATTCCCCAGCCCAAATAACAAACATTCCAAGATTTTCCTAAACATCTATATTGACCTCCATCTAAAAAACAATGTCATTCTTAACACTAAATCCAGAAGATTCTGTGTTCTTAGGAGAGGAGGGAGTAACTAGAAATGGGAGAGTGTGTCTTTGAATGTATTTCATCCCAACGAAATCTTCATGGGAGAAAAAAAAATATCAAGAGTTTAGAAATGTTATTGCAAAGCTTGACTGCACCCTTTCAATGACCTGTGTGCCCCCCTCACAGCAAGTGGCTCAAGTACAGATTTCCCATTTGGTCATTAACACCCAT
>NW_011494899.1:554854-556288 GCF_000754665.1 Bison bison bison
GCTCTCAGCACTGAGACAGAAGGGGGGCCAAGATAATGAGCCTCCACAATGTATAATTATTATAAATGAGCAGAGATAAACTACACCTGTCAAAATAAATGATCAGCATCCTAAATCGCTGGTTTCTCCACGTACTGTTTTGTAAACTCGAGTTATTCATTCCTGCTAATTTCTCCCACAGCCATTCCCACGGCTTTTTTCCCCCTGATTTGAGCTCCTACAGTTCGCTCAGAAAGTGCTTGTCACCCCTAGATTCTTCAGAGGATAAGAGACAAGCTCGAAGTAAATTGTTCCTGCAGGAAATGAATTACTACATCGCGAGAGTTCCCTTGAAAGGATGTCAGACATAGGCTGGTTCATTGTGGCTCTGTCTATCAATGTTCAGCCCTTCAATAATATCCCCTTTTTGTTCTTTTCCTAAGATTCTGCCAAAGTGACAAAAAGACAATGGTGGCACGGCATAGAAGTCAGGCTAATTCTAAGTGTAACTGTATTTAAGGAATGTTCAGCTGACAGTATTTTGGATGCAGAAAAAACACTTACTTCATAGTCTACAAAGTTCAAATCCAACTAAGAAAACTATTGCTGGTTTCAGGTCTATGCATCTACACTCATGTAAAATAACTATCTATGTGGTTTTTAATGAGAGTACACACACCTCTTTTTGCTGTGATTTTCTTTTACCTTACTACCTGGGTCTATTGGTCAGGATCCCCAGGACGCAAGCAACCAAAAAAAAGAAAGGAAGAAAGGGAGCTTTGTTTAGAAAGACAATGAGTTCATTCAGCAATTCAGAAATAGAACAGGACAAACAGACAGCGTGTTGGCAATAAGGACACAGTTCCTCCTAGGGGGACTGAATGGGATTGATTTGAACACCCCCATTCTTTTGAGAAAAGATCTGATTGACCTTGAGAGACCCATGTGGCCAACCACAGGGTTGAGTGAGTCTATAACCAAAGGAAGGGAAAATAAGAACAAAAGCAAAAAATATATAGCTTACACCCTCTGATTGATTTGTTACTCCACACAAGGAACTCTCAGGCTTCCAGAGTTTAGTTCCTGTTCCAACACATGCTCTGGCCCAAGACACAGATCTGTTTTCCTTTGAGTTCTTGGGCGACAAGCAAATCTGTGGAAAGAAAGGCAGGTGGGAGTCAGCACACGAAGTTGTTCAGATCGTGCTGTGTCCACTGCCTGCTCCTTGCTGCACTGGTCTGGATATTCAGAGTTTAGGAAGAAAAACGATTGTGTAGCTTCATCTCTATATATTAAATGCCCTCAAAAGTCGCTCTCACACTCTCAATCGACTGGTGATCCTGTGGTTAACTTCACCTTGAGGGTAAATACATCCAAGGATGCTATTCAAAGCCTGCAGTAAACTGCATTGCTCAGACTACTGGCTCCCCTGCCCCCCACCCACCCAGCTCAGTT
>NW_011494899.1:556411-556618 GCF_000754665.1 Bison bison bison
TCTGTTCAGTGAAGTTGCTCAGTCGTGTCTCATTCTTTGCGACCCGATGAACCGCAGCACGCCAGGCCTCCCTGTCCATCACCAACTTCCAGAGTTTACTCAAACTTATGTCCATTGTGTTGGTGATGCCATCTAACCATCTCATCCATTGTCATCCCCTTCTCCTCCTGCCTTCAATCTTTCCCAACATCAGGGTCTTTTCAAAAG
>NW_011494899.1:556718-571582 GCF_000754665.1 Bison bison bison
AGGGACTCTCAAGAATCTTCTCCAACACCACAGTTCAAAAGCATCAATTCTTCGGCACTCAGCTTTCTTTGTAGTCCAACTCTCACATCCATACATGACTACTGGAAAAACCATAGCCTTAATTAACTAGACGGACCTTTGTTGGCAAAGTAATGTCTCTTCTTTTTAATGTGCTGTCTAGGTTGGTCATAACTTTTCTTCCAAGGAGTAAGCGTCTTTTAATTTCATGGCTGCAATCACCATCTGCAGTGATTTTGGAGCCCTCAAAAATAAAGTCTGACACTGTTTCCACTGTTTCCCCATCTATCTGCCATGAAGTGATGGGACTGGATGCCATGATCTTAGTTTTCTGAATGTTGAGCTTTAAGCCAACTTTCTCACTCTCCTCTCCAGCTCAGGACAGATCCAATTCCTGCTATGCCAAGAATTATCCCTTTAGTTGCTGGATCATGGGAGGTCCAAAAGCTAGTGGGGTGCAGAATATTTGCAGGAACACTCATGGGTCTCAGCACAACAGCTGTTTACCAACCAGCAGAGAACATTTCAGTAGGTGAACAATCTGCATGGCTGTGCTGATGTGTTTCTGATACCAACCCTACATATAGACTCTGAAAGACTTAAGCCCATGGGCCTTTGGGGTTTATCAAACCCAAATAAAACCCAGATGAAATCTAAGGGCAGTCTTAATGATGAGAAATTTTGATTGAGTAGAGAGAAATAGAGGGGACCAAAAAAAAAAAAAAGTAAAAAAGGCAGATACATCCCAGCACAGACCAAATGCTTACTCCTCAGCCCAGGTGATGCTTCCTCCAGCCGGCCAGTCTCCGAGACCCTTCCCTCTTGCTGCTGCCTCTGGAGGCCCCCCTGCCAGTCATTAGGAGCATGCTGGGAGCTCTAGTCTTGGTCTTGGCATCAAGTCCTTTGTGACACAACTGAACCAGGTGTGATGAACCTGTTGTATATCTGGATTCCAGTTCTATTTTTGAGCAAGAGTCCCCACGGAGTGACCCATTATTTAGATACTACAGACACTCTTTGTCCCCTGGAACCAGCTTCCATTCCAGTACTACGCCTAGGACCTCATTCCCAACCGAGGACATGGACATGGACTGCTGGGCACCATTTCCCCTGCCATTCATCCACTGGTCCATTCACAAATATTCCCTGGGGACTCTGAGATTAATTGAAACATAATACTTGGGACTTACCTGGTGGTCCAGTGGTTAAGAATCCATCTGTCAATGCAGGAGACATCTCTGGTCCTGGAAGATCCCGTGTGCTTCAAGGCAACTACGCCCATGTGCTACAACTATTGAACCCGAGCTCTAGAGACTCATGAACTGCAGTTACTGAAGCCCTCAAGCCAAGAGCCCATGCTCTGCAACAATAGAAGCTACCCATAACCCTGTGTGCGAGACAGCAAAAGAGACACAGATGTATAGAACAGTCTTTTGGACTCTATGGGAGAGGGAGAAGGTGGGATGATTTGGGGGAATGGCACCAAGACGTGTATATTATCATATAAGAAATGAATCGCCAGTCCAGGTTCGATACAGGATGCTTGGGGCTGGTGTACTGGAGTGACTTGGAGGGATGGTACGGGGAGGGAGGTGGGAGGGGGGTTCATGATGGGGAACACGCATATGCCTGTGGCGGATTCATGTTGATGTGTGGCAGAACCAATACAATATTGTAAAGTAAAAAAAAATTAAAAATTTAAAATAAATAAAACCACCAGGAACTTCAAAATAAAAATAAAAATGTTTAAAAAGCAAAAAAAAAGAAGCTACCCCAGTGAGAAGCCCAAGCATTCCAACTAGAAAACAGCCTCTGCTTGCCTCAACTAGAGAAAGCCCACATGCAGCAAGACCCAGAACAGCCAAAATAAAACAAAACCCACAATCCTTGTCGAGAGCAAAAAAAATCCTATTCTTTGAGCAAAGGACTGGCTACCTGCTTGTGGAACTCTTAGAAAGCAATAACCTTTTGGTTTATTGCCAAGTCTAAAATTGAAGAAACTGTCCTCTACTCATTTCTTGGGAAGGCTGAATACTGAGATGGACACTACCGACTGGAGAGCTTGGATATTAGGATTCCCTGGTAGCTCAGATGGTAAAGAATTTGCCTTCAATGCAGGAGACTTAGGTTCATCCCTGGATGGAAAGACGCCCTGGAGAAAGTAATGGCTACCCACTCCAGTATTCTTGCCTGGAGAATCCCGTGGACAGAGGAGCCTGGAGGGCTACAGTCCATGGGGTCGCAAAGAGTTGGACGGGACTGAGCAACTAACATTTTCACTTTCACTTTTCCTTCAACACTAGGAGCTGCTCCATTCCCCGCCCCTCCCCACCCCCCGCCCACAAATGGTATTAATTTAGCTCTCTTTACCCTCCTCTTGGTTTCACAGATGGCACTAGTGGTAAAGAACCTGCCTGCCAATGCAGGAGACATAAAGATACATGGGTTTGATCCCTGAGTCAGGAAGATCCCCTGGAGGAGGGCATGGCAATGCACTCCAGCTTTCCTGCCTGGAGGATCCCATGGACAGAGGAGCCTGGCGGGCTACAGTCCATAGGATTGCGAAGAGTCGGACGTGACTGAAGTGACTTAGCACACAGGTACCCTCCTCTCAAATTTCCGGTCTTACTAAGTTACAAGACACACCTAGCTACATCCCCACATAGTACCCTTAAACTCACCATAAATTTCTGATTCATTGTTATCATGGGGTCTCTTGTGTTTACCCTAGGACAGAGTAACTCTAAGGCCAAAGGCTGTCCTAGTCTGTATAAAATGTGAATGTTCAGCTTTCCCCAAAGCCTCTGCTTTAATATAAAAAGTATATTAGCTTAGAGAGGTCACCCTAAAAAAAAAATCACCAAAAATAGGTTATTAATTCAGAAGATGCCTGATTTTGAGATGTCCTACTTTATTACCCTAAATTTCAGACTGCTATATCCATATCCATGACTAGATATTATATAGCTATTGTAGTGTTCACAAAATATAGGAAATTGGAAGCATTGGCTGAAATATGTTTGAGGATATATTTGTCCTTCAGAACAGAAAATAAACTCCCAAAGACAAAATGTCACTGTGGCTATCAGACAAAATTTTTTATTCAAAGGCAAGCAGGACACATAGCTGGTGAAAACTGAGAAAGTACCAGATTGTCTTCCTCTACTGGTTCTGTAGTTAAGTGAAACCTGCAAAGGTTCATGGGTAATATTGGGTTGGCTTTATCTTGTCATTGCATCTTGTCAGTGCTGTAAGATGTAAAGAGGGAACATTTTTAGTAGTAAACAGCCACTGGCCTTCAGCCCTGCAAGAGCCTGTCTCCCTGATTCATCAACCTGGATCTGGAATGCCCAGAGTTACCTGGCTCTGACCCTCTTCCAAGGCCCACTCAGTGCATGCACTGCATTGCAACCTGGCTCCAATCCCCGTTTCCATCATTCTTTCCTGTTGATGGTCATGGTCCATTTTTAAGGTCTGGTGTTCAGTCCCTCTTTCTCTCCTTTCTTAGTATGACCTTCAATGATATTTAAAAGCCATTTCCAGCTACTTTGCCTCTGGATGCTCTGGGTAAATACCTATCCCAATTCTTTTGGATCACTGGGCACTAGAAAGGGGCTCTAGAAAAAGGAATGTTAGACAAGCAATCCTTCTCTACAATAAGCTAACATTTATCTTTCCCATAAAGACTGGCCATGGCAGGAGGCCATTCCCTTCTAAAGAAGCTGTGAAGTCTATTGCCCTTGTTTCTATCTGAGCATCCTGAGGATGCAGGATTGCAAGCATCTGAAGATGGCTTCAGAACTGATTAAATCAAGGTTCAGAGAGTGACATATATTAAAGATCCATCTCTCTTCTCTTTTTTGACAGTGCCATTTAAAAAAAAATTATTTATTTGGCTTCACCAGGTCTTAGTTTTGGCACACGTGATCCTTAGTTGCTGCATATGGGATCTAGTTCCCTGAAAGCGAAAAAGTGAAAGTCACTCAGTTGTGTCTGACTCTTTGCAATCCCATGGACTATACAGTCCACAGAATTCTTCAGGCCAGAATACTGGAGTGGGTAGCCATTCCCTTCTCCAGGAGATCTTCCCAACCCAGGGATCAAACCCAGTTCTCCCTGTCCAGGGATCAAATCTGGGCCCCCTGAATCTCAGCCACTGTACTATCAGGGAAGTCCCCCATGGTATTAGCTTCATGCTTGGTGAAATTATGGTCATAGGACAGCTGCTGTCATTTCAAGCATGATATGAACACACTAAAGTGTCCAAAGGAAGGAGGGGCTATCTCTTCTATCGTGTCCCTTTACATCGGTAATGACACCTGTGCCGAAAGCTGCAGAATATTTATCACATCTCTTTGGCCAGAACTCCCTTAAGTCACAACTCTAAACCAATTTCAGGCAAGGAGTACCTCAATGGTAGATTCAGACTAACAAGCATTTCTTCCTGGAGCTGGTGGTGGTTTAGTCGCTAAGTCATATCTGACTCTCTTGATCCCATGGACTATAGCCCACCATGCTCCTCTGTCCATGGGATTTTCCAGGCAGGTATACTGGAATGGTTTGCCATATTCTTCTCCAGGGGATCTTCCCAACCCAGGGTTTGAACCTGAGTAGGTCAGCTGGTAAAGAATTTGCCTACAGTGCAGACCTGGGTTCAATTCCCAGGTCGGGAAGATTCTCCTGGAGAGGGAAATGGCAACCCACTTCAGTATTCTTGCCTGGAGAATCCCATGGACAGAGGAACCTGGCAGGCTACAGTCCACGGGGTCGCAAGAGTTGGAGACGACTTAGCAACCAAACCACTCAGGCCTGGAGCTGGGGACTTTGCCAATAAAGATGAAGGAAGAATGGCCTTGGCAGTGGGCGGGGCACTCCATCTGGATGGCAGAATTACTGTGGACAGTTTTGCATACTGGTTGCTTTTCAGAAAATAATCAGGCCTCCCAGGATTGCTTTCAGTGGAAGGGTACACAGTGAGTGGCCTAGGAGTGTTTTATAAACAAATATTTAACAATGAGCTGCTCTTCTGAGCTCTGGGTGATAAGGGAACAGACTTGGAAATATCGCCTCAGGCTATTTCCTGCTAGATGTGCATTTCTGGCAATGGACCAAAATTTTTCTGTGCACAATGGATACTCCAAACTTCCCTTAAGATTCCCTAGCAGAAAGAGTCAGTTACACTACAAAGTTAGTGTGAGATTGTGATTTATAAAAAGCAATCTGTATTTAGTCTTTGTCCTTTAGAGCACAAAGTTCCAAAAACCCTCAGAATTTCCTGAAAGATTTGAAGTATCTTTTGTTATGTTAATGAGATGCCTTTGGACTGCACCTAAGGTTGGAGGCTGATTACCAGGAAACCAACTGGGTTATTAGAGGGTTGGAACTCTCAGTAGCCCCCTGATGTCCAGGAAGGGGAGATGGGTTAGAGGTTGAATCTGTAGCCAAAGACTAGTGCCTTATTCAACTGTGCTTGTGTAAAAAAAAGCCTCCATAAAACCCCAAAGTGTGGGGTTCAGAGAGCTTCCAGGTTGGTGGGCACCTGGAGGTGCTGGGAGAGCCTGGATGCTCTGTTACCTGCCTCCCAACCTGTCCTATGTATCTATTCCATCTGGCTGTTCTGGAGTTGTATCCTTTTACAAGAAACCATTGATTTAGTTTTCTTTAAAGCTATGACAAACCTAGATAAATATATTACAAAGCAGAGACATCACTTTGCCAGCAAAAGTCTGTATAGTGAAAGCTATGGTTTTTCCAGTAGTCATGTATGGATGTGAGAGTTGGATAGTAAAGAAGGCAGAGTGCTAAAGAATTGATGCTTTTGAGTTGTGGTGCTGAAGAAGACTCTTGAGAGCCCCTTGGAGAGCAAGGAGATCAAACCAGTCCATCCTAAGGGAAATTAACTCTGGATATTCATTGGAAGGACTGATACTGAAGCTGAAGCTCCAATACTTTGGCCACCTGACATGAAGAGCCAACTCATTGGAAAAGACCCTGATGCTGGAAAGATTGAGGGCAGGAGGAGAAGTAGGCAACAGAAGATGAGATGGTTGGCTGTCATCATTGACTCAATGGACATGAGTTTGAGCAAGCTTCAGGAGTTGGTGATGGACAGGGAAGCCTGGTGTGCAGCAGTCCATGGGGTCCCAAAGAGTCAGACACGACTTACCAACTGAACAACAACAAAATGGTACAACCATTATCAAGGCCATGCCTCAGAAAGAGTGTGATTAGGAGACCACTCTGGGTCCTGTCATTCTAACGTGTTAGCTTTCTTTAATTTCTGAGCCTACACTGCTGCCGTACCAGCTTTTCAGTGGTCAGTGGAACCATCTCCAACTGACCTGGGTGTCTGCTTTACTCTCTCAGATGTCAAAGTCTTTGATGGGGACATTTGATCGGCTCAGCCTAATTCACCTGCTCATGCCTTAGTTCCCAGAGAGTGCTGGGAGGGAATATCTGCCCTGTGATATGTATTTGGATATTTGTCCTGGTTTTGGCTGCCCAGTTCCTTTTGATCACTTTGTAATCTCTGAGTAATCCACGCCTTTCCCAACAGGTCTCATCTTCTCAAGGTAGAAATCTGAAAAATAATTTTTCTGGATTCCTTCCAAGTCTTGGCCTAGATCTGTGACCTCAGCTCCACCCACTGACAGAGGACAACACAAGGAAATGGGTTCTATGTGAAGCTTCCATTTTGTGGAAGGTTAAGAACCATGCAGAAGTGGCATCTGAACTGTAGCAACAAGTCTAGTTCCTAACAGGGGCATAAGCTCTAGAATCTAAGACTCAACGGCAGCTCCAAAGTTTCCTTACTGGACCAGCTCTCCAGAAGTTTGGTGCATGGTCATCTGCCTATTTCTTTCACCCTCCCAATGATCTATAAATGATCCCACTTTGTGTTGATCATGATCAAGATCCCTGCCTGATGATGTATCCCTCTCCAGTTTCTTCAGCTGAAGTCTGGAACTTGCCTCCTACCAAGACCAAAATAACAGGGATTTCCCCCAAAGAGGAGTGGGATTCTGATCCTGGGAAGCCAAAGATAAAAAAATACGTATTATTTCTAGGACTGCACTCTCACATACATTATCTCAAACTCTCTCAGTGGTCTCTAAATTTTCTATTTCTTGTTGCTGTTATTGTTTAGCTGCTTATTCATGTCCTACTCTTTTGCAACCACATGGACTGTAGCCCGCCAGGCGCCTCTGACCACGGGATTTCCCCGTCAAGAGTACTGGACTGGGTTCCTATTTCCTTCTCCAGGGTATCTTCCCAACCCAGGGATCAACCTGCGTCTCCTGCATTGGCAGGAGGATTCCTTACCACTGAACCACCTGGGAAGCCAAAGTTTGCTATTAGTATAATCATTTCAGAAATTAAACCAAGGCTCAAAGAGATAAAGCAACTCCAGAGAAGTCACATAAGTCAGCAGAGCTGTACCTAAGCCCGTCAAGTTCTGATTCCCAGAGAGCATTCAAAGCCAGTTCTTTCTAATTCTTGTGTGGTGTAGTGCATGCGTGCTCAGTCGTGTCTGACCCTGCCACCCCATGGACAGGGCCCACCAAGCTCCTCTGTCCATGGAATTTTCCAGGCAAGGATACTTCCCTGGAAATAGGAATGGGTTGCCATTTCCTATTCCAGGGGATCTTCCCAACCCAGGGATTGAACCCACATCTCTTGTGTCTCCTGCATTGGTAAGTGGATTCTTTACCACTGGCACCACCTGGGAAACCCATTACTATTTTTTCATGATAACACATAAAACACATTTCTTTTTGTTAACAGAAAGCAAAAACACAAAATGGCACCAAACACAAAAGTCAACATCCATAAAAACCCCTTCCCTTCAGGGAAATTTTACTACTAGAGTTTTCCAGAGTCCTTAGCTAGGAAGATTTCATAGGGTGACAAAGTCCTTGGAGAAGGAAACGGCAACCCACTCCAGTATTCTTGCCTGGAGAATCCTGTGGACAGAGGAGCCTGGTGGGCTGCTGTCCACAGGGTCGCACAGAGTTGGACACGACTGAAATGACTTAGCAGCAGCAGCATTGTCCTTACCAAGACGTTCACAGCAAACACGAGGGGTTCTGTGGGTTCCTGAGGCAGCACTGCATCATATCTAGCATTAAAAAAAAAAAAAAAAACAACACAGTAATTAACCTTCAATTAAAATAAATAAATTTATGTTTAAAAAATTATTTATTAGTTTATTTTGGCTGTGCTGAGCCTTTGTTGCTGTGTGCATGGTTTTCTCAGTTGCAGTGAGGAGGGGCACTCTCTAACTCCAGTGCTTGGGCTTCTCATTGCGGTGTCTTCTTCTGTGGAGCATGGTCTCAGGGCACACGGGCTTCAGTAGTGGTGGCACAAGGGCTTTGTTCCCTCAAGCCAGGTGGAATCTTCCCAGACCAGGAATCAAATCTGTGTCCACTGCTTTGGCAGGCAGATTCTTAACCACTGGACCACAGGGAAGTCCCAGCATACCGTTCCTAAGAGTGCAGGGTGGGGAGCCACACACACCGGACTTTGAACCCTGCCTGTGTCACTGAAGCTGCGGCATCCCGGTTGCATTCCTTAACCTCTCTGAGCTTCATATTAGTCTTCTGAGCAACAGGGATAATAATAGAACCATCCCCTTTGTCATGAGAGTTGAAAGATAATGCTTTTAAAGCACTTAGGGAGCACAATATCTGACATAATATTAAAGTCTCAACAAAGGTTGGCTATTCTTATCCTTGGGTGACCTTTGCTAAAAGGCGAAGGCATTGCACAAGGAGCAAGTCAGGCTCAGAGGGAGACTGTAGTGATATGGCTGAAGCCTCACGTTGGTCCAGCTTGATCCTGAATCTCTCTCTACAGGAGCAAATTAAGGCTGAGTTTTGTTTTATTTTTTCCCCAGGGAGATAATAACATCCACCCTCCCTGATTCACAGAGTCATTAAGCAGACAAAATAAGATAATGTATGTGCAAAAAAAGCACTAGGCAAAGAGTTAAGCGCCATCAAGTTGCAAGGTATTGCTGTCCTTGCGGCTGTTATCACTTTTGGAAAGCTTTTACCATGGTAAGAAGACTTGCCCTTGAAAGCCCTTAAATACATAAGGTCCAAGTGTGTGACCAAAAAAGGGAAAAAAAAAAAGTTTAAGGGATTTAAATTAGTCTAGCAAAAGGAAGGTTGAACGGGGTGATTTAATTATTTTTTTGTAACACGAATATTGACTCCACAGGGAAGGTTGTGACCAAATCATCTGGTTTCTACCAAGGTCTGAACAATAGGAAATTAGTTGCAAGTGCAAGTGGAAGAGATTAGGTTAACTCTAACAGATTTTATTGGAAGGATTAAAACTGTCATACGAGAATGCTCTCTGTATAACCGTAGGGGCCTTCTAGTACCAGGAGCCCAGGTGAATGATTGGACAAAATTTAAAGGTTTGTAAAAATAAGATCGTGGTTTTTATTTTAAAGGTAAGCAGAGATGGGACATGAGTTTCTCAAAATGGAAACTCAGAGTTGAGCAATATATTGGAGGTGGTCCCGGTAAAGCCAGATTACTGAAAGGTCATCCCATTCCCACAGGGAAGGAGATGACTGAGGATGGGATGAGGGACACTTTTAGAAATTATAATAGGGAAGAATAAATCTGACTCCATACCAGATCTGTTACTTTAACCTGGGTATTCTATTGCTTTTGCTACAAGTTAATCACTAAAGATGGACTTCCCAGGTGGCACTAGTGGTAAAGCTGGAGACATAAGAGATGCATGTTCAATCCCTGGGTCAGGAAGGCCCTCTGGAGTAGAGCATGGCAACCCACTCCAGTATAATCCCATGGACAGAGGAGCCTGGTGGGTTGCAGTCTATAGGGTCGCAAAGAGTCAGACACAGCTGAAGCAATTTAGCATGCATGCATGCATACAATCACTAAAGATAGGTTGCCTATAAGTATAAATTACATATCATATGGCCCATCTCTGGGAACCCTGCCTCCCAGGTAATGAGCATTAAGCTGAAATACCTGTGTTTAGCTCACGGGAAACATCCTGACCAGGTCCACCTGTGAATGACTGAAGATAAGAAGAAATGAATACATCCCCTCCAGATGCAGACTAGAACCAAGAAATGTTTGACTTTACTCCTTCCTCTTTCAATATAAAAGAAGCCTGGATTCTAATCAGGCAAGAGGGTTCTTTGGGACATTAGTCCACCATCTTCTCAGCCTGCTGGCTTTCCGAATAAAGTTGCTGTTCCCTGCCCCCACAATGCTTCTCTTGATTTTTTGGTCTGTTGTGTGGTGAGTGGTACAAGATGGGATTCAGTATCAAAGCCAGCTCAGTTCAGAGTCAAAGACATATTGACAGCTTTCCAATAATCTCTCTGCTTAGGATAGTGTGTTCCCAGCATATGATTTAAGGGGGTTAAGTAGGTCTTCCAGCACAAATGAGAGAAATGCAGAGGGAAGAGAGCAGGGAGACCATCACCAAGAGTAGAGCTGGGTTTCCCCATGTCTCCTTAATAGGCAAAACTGAAAGACAGACAGAGTGATAGGATTTTGCTGGAGAAAATTCCAAAACTGTGCTGACTTGGATCAGCATTAATTTGTGTGAAGTTCAAGGGACCACACTGCTCCTTGGCAATGCACTTATTCATCTTTTGTTGATTCCCCCAAATGCCCTCAACAGCTGTTTATATCCTATTCCTTTCTGTAAGACTCTGCCTCCTACTCATTAACCTCCAACTGCCCTGGCCTTCTTTCAGTCCCTCAAACCTGCCATGTTCTCCTGCCTCATTGCTTTGTACATGCTCTTCCTTCAACGTGGAATAGCTTGTCTTCATTCATTGCCTGAATTACTTCTACTGCAACCTAAATCACCCTTCCTTGGAGAGATCATCCTGAACTCTAACTTTGGTCCTTTTCCCATTGTACCGATTTGGTTTCCTTTTTAGTATTTCCCTAATTAACAATTATGTATGTTTTTTGTTTTGTTTTGTTTTTTTACTTAATGTTTGTCTCTCCAACCTGATCATACTCTTCATGAGGCCCACGGGAAGTCCTGGTTGAACACATGTTAAATATCTTCAGCAGAGATAACTTCCACCAGCAATCAGCACATAATAGGTTGGGCAGGAAAGAGTTAATTCATTGCCACATTTGTCTCAATGGAACGGCGAATCCAAAGCAACAACCAGGCTAATTGTTAGACTAATCTAACTGGCTTTGCTGTGATAATTGAGCACTAAATAGGCCTTTTTGTATTCTTCTTATGTTCCCTTGAAGTGGATGATTGTTCTGAGAGAAGATGCAATATTTGAATTCTCACAACCTGTTTCCATTGGGAAGCTGGAATATATACTTTTCACTAAATCGTAGCATCAAACAAATCCTTCAGCAGGTGATGTTCATAAACAAAGTGCCTCATAACCCAGTACCAGAAAATAATAAGCTGTGGTCCTCTCCCTTGTGAGCGTGGAATAGCTTTGATTGGTCACACATTGCCTTTTGTGACTTCTTACCACAAAATAACATGGAAAAGTGGGCCTCACAGTTGAGTTTTTATTTCTACCAACTACACAGCTGTTGGTGAGATGGAGAGGCAAACAGTCATGGGTCAGCTTTATTGAGGCAATTGAAGCATCAGGAGCTTGAATTCATAGGTAGACCCTTCCTCTGTTTGAGAAAGTCTAGGTCTCAACTCATGAGAATCTGAAAGATATAGTCCCTGCAGGTACATCAGTATAGGGATGAGCAGTGAAGGGAACAGCTAAGAACCTTTCCCTGCTTCTCTTGTTCAGAATGTGGCTTCCCTGGTGGCTCAGTGGTAAAGAATCCACCTGCAATGCAATGCAATGCAATGCAATGCAATGCAGGAGATGGGTTTCATCCCTGGATCAGGAAGATCCCCTGGAGGAGGAAATGGCAGCCCACTTCAATATTCTTGCTTGGGAAATCCCATGGACAGAGAAGCCTGGTGGGCTACAGTCCAAGGGGTCACAAAAGAGTCAAACATGACTTAGCAACTAAACAACAAAAGGAACTAGTTCAGAGTTTTGGAGAGCCAGGTGGCAGGGAAAGAGAAGATTCATTCTCAATCCTCGGCAAGCCACATGTGACCCACGTTGGCCAAGGAGGGGACATTGGGCGAGGAGCTAAGTATGCCTACCAATCTCTGCCCAGCTGTAGATCTGGAAAACAATTCCAAGCTACCACTCTTGAGGCTTGAGCTAAGGGAAATCCATCATCAGTGTACTGGTGAACACTGCGTGTAGGTGGATGTGTTCTTATTTGAGGATAAATAAGCAGAAAACCACAACTACTCGAAGCCCTCAAAAAGCACCACAGAATAAGGGAAAGGGAAGAACACCTTAAAGATTCAAGGAAAGAGGAGTTCTCTCAAAACGATTTACTGTTGGAAATAAAGTAATACTTTAGAACCTGACTGACATCCATAAAACTGGAGCAGAAAGGCCAAGATGTCAAGGCAAAGAAAATGAAGTTAAAGGAGAGACAGATGACATAAATAAGAATTGTAAGGAGAACAACAACAGCAAAAAGAAAATACAAACAAAAAAATTAAAATTTACAATGAAACAGTAAAAAACAGAAGTGAACATATGGAAATGTGGATCAGTGCAAGGGAGGACAAACCAGGGTAGCCCTCTCTGAAGGTATATGTCAATGATAGGGTGCTAAAAATAATGAGATGGTGAATGGCATCTATATGAGATGACACACGTGGACAAAAACATAGGGAACTAGCCTGCATCTTTATCCACCTCTTCCCCAGCCATTATTCAAGTTGTGAATAACCTTTCAAAAGCTCCTGCAGCTCTGTTTTGGTGGCTCAGAGATGTGCCTCCAAATTCATACCTTAGTCTTGTTATGATCTTAATTTGTTTTTGATTGCATTTTACAGAAGCAATATGGCAGAGTGGTTAAGAGCAGATGTGTTTGTGCTCACTCAGTCATGTCCAACTCTTTTCCACCCTGTGGACTGGGGCCTGCCAGGCTCTTCTGTCCATGGGATTTTCCAGGCAAGAATACTAGAGCAGGTTGCCATTTCCTACTCCAGGGGATCTTCCCAACCCTGGGATCGAACCTGTGTCTCTTGTGTCTCCTGCATTGCAAGTGGATTCTTTACCACTAGTGCCACCTGGGAAGCCCAGACTAGAAATAAATCATGTGTGTTTGAATTCCAGTTCATTATTACCAATTGTGTAAACTTTGGTAAGTTATATGACTTCTTTATGTCCTATTTATCTAATCTGTAAACTGGTCATGATGATGATAGTAGAGATGTGCCCTGCTGTATGAAAGAAGAGCATTCCTATGTCACCTTTCGTAAACTGACCTTAAGACACATCTTGCTAACAGATGCACATATAGATGGAGACGAAGCCTAGATGCTCACAGACATGGTTCAAAGCTATGGGGGCTTGAAGCAGAGATGTTTAATATATCTCCCTGGGAAGGAGCTCAAAGGGCTGCTCTCACAGCTTGGGGTCCAGTCTCCCTGCAAAATAAATGCGGAACACTGTTTTCGTTTTTTGCCCTTTTTCATAGAAACAAAAATCCTCTTTAGATTTCTTTATGTTAGCAAAAACAGGTACTAATGTAGGGCTTCCATAAAAGAGAGGTGGTGTAAAGTGAACTTTGAAAATGTGTTATAATATACTATTCTCATAAGATGTAGTAGGATTAAATGATCCAATGTATGAAAGTGTTTTGAACATTGCCTAGTGGATTGCAAAATCCATACCAAGTCACTATTCGTACCTTTTGGTTTGTCCCTGGTTTCTTGTTTTTACCTTAATTTTTAATTTTATATTGGAGTATAGTTGATTTACAATGTTGTGTTAGTTTCAGGTGTACAGCAAAATGATTCAGTTATACATACACATATATCCATTCTCTTTCAGATTATTTTCCCATATAGCTTATTATAGAATACTGAGTAGTGTTCCCTGTGCTATACAATACGTTCTTGTTGATTATCTATTGATAGTTTATATATAGTAGTCTGGGCTTCCCTTGTGGCTCACTGGTAAAGAATTTGCCTTAATGTGGGAGAACTGGTTTTGATCCCTAGGTTGGGAAGATCCCCTGGAGAAGGGAAAGGGTACCCACTCCAGTATTCTGGCCTGAAGAATTTCATGGACTATATAGTCCATGGGGTCGCAAAGAGTTGGACACGACTGAGCAACTTTCACTATATACTAGTTTGTATATGTTCTGGAGAATAAAACAGCAATGCACCCCAGTATTCTGCCTAGAGAATCCTATGGACAGAGGAGGCTGGTGGGCTGCTGTCTATGGGGGCACACAGAGTCGGACGTGACTGAAGCTATTTAGCAGCAACAACAGCAATTTGTATATATTAGTCTCAAACTCTTAATTTATCCCTACTCACCACCATGGTCTGTTCAGTTCAGTTCAGTCACTCAGTCATGTCCGACTCTTTGTGCCCCCATGAGTCACAGCACGCCAGGCCTCTCTGTCCATCACCAACTCCCGGAGTTCACTCAGACTCACATCGATCAAGTCAGTGATGCCATCCAGCCATCTCATCCTCTGTCGTCCCCTTTTCATCCTGCCCCCAATCCCTCCCAGCATCAGAGTCTTTTCCAATGAGTCAACTCTCCGCATGAGGTGGCCAAAGTACTGGAGTTTCAGCACAACATTCCTTCCAAAGAAATCCCAGGGCTGATCTCCTTCAGAATGGACTGGTTGGATCTCCTTGCAGTCCAAGGGACTCTCAGAGTCTTCTCCAACACCACAGTTCAAAAGCATCAATTCTTCGGCACTCAGCCTTCTTCACAGTCCAACTCTCACATCCATACATGATCACAGGAAAAA
>NW_011494899.1:571682-572856 GCF_000754665.1 Bison bison bison
TGTCATCTGCATATCTGAGGTTATTGAGATTTCTCCAGGCAATCTTGATTCCAGCTTGTGTTTCTTCCAATCCAGCGTTTCTCGTGATGTACTCTGAATAGAAGTTAAAAAAACAGGGTGACAATATACAGCCTTGACGTACTCCTTTTCCTATTTGGAACCAGTCTGTTGTTCCATGTCCAGTTCTAACTGTTGCTTCCTGACCTGCATATAGGTTTCTCAAGAGGCAGGTCAGGTGGTCTGGTATTCCCATCTCTTTCAGAATTTTCCACAGTTTATTGTGATCCACACAGTCAAAGGCTTTGGCATAGTCAATAAAGCAGAAATAGATGTTTTTCTGGAGTTCTCTTGCTTTTTCAATGATCCAGCAGATGTTGGCAATTTGATCTCTGGTTCCTCTGCCTTTTCTAAAATGAGCTTGAACATCAGGAAGTTCATGGTTCACATATTGCTGAAGCCTGGCTTGGAGAATTTTGAGCATTACTGTACTAGCATGTGAGATGAGTGCAGTTGTGTGGTAGTTTGAGATTCTAGATCTGATAGACAGAGTGCCTGATGAATTATGGACTGAGGTTCGTGACATTGTACAGGAGACAGGGATCAAGACCATCCCCATGGATAAGAAATGCAAAAAAGCAAAATGGCCGTCTGGGGAGGCCTTACAAATAGCTGTGAAAAGAAGAGAAGCAAAAAGCAAAGGAGAAAAGGAAAGATATAAGCATTTGAATGCAGAGTTCCAAAGAATAGCAAGAAGAGATAAGAAAGCCTTCTTCAGCGATCAATGCAAAGAAATAGAGGAAAACAAGACAATGGGAAAGACTAGAGATCTCTTCAAGAAAATTAGAGATACCAAGGGAACATTTCATGCAAAGATGGGGTCAATAAAGGACAGAAATGGTATGGACCTAACAGAAGCAGAAGATATTAAGAAGAGGTGACAAGAACACCCAGAAGAGCTGTACAAAAAAGATCTTCACAACCCAGATAATCATGATGGTGTGATCACTGACCTAGAGCCAGACATCCTGGAATGTGAAGTCAAGTGGGCTTAAGAAAGCATCACTACAAACAAAGCTAGTGGAGGTGATGGAATTCCAGTTGAGCTATTCCAAATCCTGAAAGATGATGCTGTGAAAGTGCTGCACTCAATATGCCAGCAAATTCGGAAAACTCA
>NW_011494899.1:573050-576979 GCF_000754665.1 Bison bison bison
CAGAAAAACATCTATTTCTGCTTTATTGACTATGCCAAAGCTTTGACTGTGTGGATCACAATAAACTGTGGAAAATTCTGAAAGAGATGGGAATACCAGACCACCTGACCTGCCTCTTGAGAAACCTATATGCAGGTCAGGAAGCAACAGTTAGAACTGGACATGGAACAACAGACTGGTTCCAAATAGGAAAAGGAGTACGTCAAGGCTGTATATTGTCACCCTGTTTTTTTAACTTCTATGCAGAGTACATCACGAGAAACGCTGGATTGGAAGAAACACAAGCTGGAATCAAGATTGCCTGGAGAAATCTCAATAACCTCAGATATGCAGATGACACCACCCTTATGGCAGAAAGTGAAGAGGAGCTAAAAAGCCTCTTGCTGAAAGTGAAAGAGGAGAGTGAAAAAGTTGGCTTAAAACTCAACATTGAGAAAACGAAGATCATGGCGTCTGGTCCCATCACTTCATGGGAAATAGATGGGGAAACAGTGGAAACAGTGTCAGACTTTACTTTTTTAGGCTCCAAAATCACTGCAGATGGTGATTGCAGCCATGAAATTAAAAGACGCTTACTCCTTGGAAGGAAAGTTATGACCAACCTAGATAGCATATTCAAATGCAGAGACATTACTTTGCCAACAAAGGTTCGTCTAGTCAAGGCTATGGTTTTTCCTGTGGTCATGTATGGATGTGAGAGTTGGACTGTGAAGAAGGCTGAGTGCCGAAGAATTGATGCTTTTGAACTGTAGTGTTGGAGAAGACTCTTGAGAGTCCCTTGGACTGCAAGGAGATCCAACCAGTCCATTCTGAAGGAGATCAGCCCTGGGATTTCTTTGGAACAATGATGCTAAAGCTGAAACTCCAGTACTTTGGCCACCTCATGCGGAGAGTTGACTCATTGGAAAAGACTCTGATGCTGGGAGGGATTGAGGGCAGGATGAAAAGGGGACGACAGAGGATGAGATGGCTGGATGGCATCACTGACTCGATGGATGTGAGTCTGAGTGAACTCCGGGTGTTTGTGATGGACAGAGAGGCCTGTCGTGCTGCAATTCATGGGTTCGCAAAGAGTCGGATACGACTGAGCGACTGAACTGAATTGAGCATTTTTTGGCATTGCCTTTCTTTAGGATTGGAATGAAAACTGACCTTTTCCAGTCCTGTGGCCACTGCTGAGTTTTCCAGATTTGCTGGCATATTGAATGCAGCACTTTCACAATATCATCTTTCAGGATTTGAAAGAGCTCAACTGGAATTCCATCACCTCCACTAGCTTTGTTTGTAGTGATGCTTTCTAAGGCCTACTGGATTTCACATTCTAGGATATCTGGCTCTAGGTGAGTGATCATACCATCGTGATTACCTTGGTCATAAAGATCTTTTTTGTACAGTTCTGTGTATTCTTGCCACCTCTTCTTCATATCTTCTGCTTCTTTTAGGTCCATACCATTTCTGTCCTTTATTGACCCCATCTTTGCATGAAATGTTCCCTTGGTATCTCTAATTTTCTTGAAGAGATCTCTAGTCTTTCCCATTCTCTTGTTTTCCTCTATTTCTTTGCATTGATTGCTGAAGAAGGCTTTCTTATCTCTTCTTGCTATTCTTTGGAACTCTGCATTCAAATGCTTATATCTTTCCTTTTCTCCTTTGCTTTTCACTTCTCTTCTTTTCACAGCTATTTGTAAGGCCTCCCCAGACAGCCATTTTGCTTTTTTGCATTTCTTATCCATGGGGATGGTCTTGATCCCTGTCTCCTGTACAATGCCACGAACCTCAGCCAGGCACTCTATCTATCAGATCTAGTCATCAGGCACTCTATCTATCAGGTCTAGTCCCTTAAATCTATTTCTCACTTCCACTGTATAATCGTAAGGGATTTGATTTAGGTCATACCTGAATGGTCTAGTGGTTTTCCCTACTTTCTTCAATTTAAGTCTGAATTTGGCAATAAGGAGCTCATGATCTGAGCCACAGTCAGCTCCCGGTCTTGTTTCTGCTGACTGTATAGAACTTCTCCACCTTTGGCTACAAAGAATATAATCAATCTGATTTGGTGTTGACCATCTGGTGATGTCCATGTGTAAAGTCTTCTCTTGTGTTGTTGGAAGAGGGTGTTTGCTATGAACAGTGCATTCTCTTGGCAAAATTCTATTAGCCTTTGCCCTGCTTCATTCTGTATTCCAAGGCCAAATTTGCCTGTTACTCCAGGTGTTTCTTGACTTCCTACTTTTGCATTCCAGTCCCCTATAATGAAAAGGACATGTTTTTTGGGTGTTAGTTCTAAAAGGTCTTGTAGGTCTTCATAGAACCGTTCAACTTCAGTTTCTTCAGCATTACTGAAGGTTGGGGCATAGACTTGGATTACTGTGATATTGAATGGTCTGCCTTGGAAATGAACAGAGATCATTCTGTCATTTTTGAGATTGCGTCCAAGTACTGCATTTCAGACTCTTTTGTTGACCATGATGGCTACTCCATTTCTTCTAAGAAATTCCTGCCCACAGTAGTAGATGTAATGGTCATCTGAGTTAAATTCACTCATTCCAGTCCATTTCAGTTCACTGATTCCTAGAATGTTGACGTTCACTCTTGCCATCTCTTGTTTGACCACTTCCAATTTGCCTTGATTCATGGACCTGACATTCCAGATTCCTATGCAATATTGCTCTTTACAGCATCGGACCTTGCTTCTATCACCCGTCACATCCACAACTGGGCATTGTTTTTGCTTTGTCTCCATCCCTTCATTCTTTCTGGAGTTATTTCTCCACTGATCTCCAGTAGCATATTGGGCACCTACTGACCTGGGGAGTTCCTCTTTCAGTATCCTATCATTTTGTCTTTTCGTACTGTTCATGGGGTTCTCAAGGCAAGAATACTGTAGTGATTTGCCATTCCCTTCTCCAGTGGACCACATTCTGTCAGACCTCTCCACCATGACCCGCCTGTCTTTGGTGGCCCCACAGGGCATGGCTTAGTTTCATTGAGTTAGACAAGGCTGTGGTCCTAGTGTGATTAAATTGACTAGTTTTCTGTGAGTATGGTTTCAGTGTGTCTGCCCTATGATGCCCACTTCCAGTCATGTTGCTGCAAATGGCATTATTTCATTCTTTTTTTTCCCCCACAATTGGGTAATATTCCAATTTGCTTCCCAGGTAGCTCAATGGTAAAGAATCCACTTGCAAGACAGAAGACACAGTTTTCATCCCTGCATCAGGAAGATTCCCTGGAGAAGGAAAAGGCAACCCAGGCCAGTGTTCTTGCCTGGGAAATCCCATGGATAGAGGAGTCTGGTGAGCTACAATCCATGGGGTCACAAAAGAGTTGGACATGGCTAGATGACTAAACAACAGCAACAACAATTCCAGTTTAAGTAAATGAATGACTGCATGAAAGTGTTTTGAACAGTGCCTGTGGGCATGTTAAGTCATTTTAGTCATGTCTAGCTCTGCATCCCTATGGACTATAGCCTGTAAGGCTCCTCGGTCCATGGGATTCTCCAGGCAAGAATACTGGAGTGGATTGCTATGCCCTCCTCCAGGGGACCTTCTCTACCCAGGGATAGAACCTGTATCTCTTATGTCTCTTGCATTGGCAGACAGATTCTTTATCACTAGAAAAGCTTTATGACTGGAAATCCCCTCTGAATAGTGCCTATTGGTTTGGAAATCCATGGTAAATCATTATTCACATCTTTTGCATTGTCCCTGATTTCTTCTGTTGTACTCAAACCTGACTGGTATTTCAGGGTTGACACTTCACTTGAGGGTTTCAAATTAAGTTCTGAACTTTAGGCTTTCCCTTGGCTCTACACTCTGCAGCCCTTGGAGCTCTGGGATCACCCCAAACCTGTCTGGGGTTGGTACCCAGACCCCCACACAGGGAAGTCAGACTAAAATTATAAACTTTTTTTTTTTTTTTTTGCA
>NW_011494899.1:577186-581128 GCF_000754665.1 Bison bison bison
GGAGTGGGTTGCGATTTCACTTTCACTTTTCACTTTCATGCATTGGAGAAGGAAATGGCAACCCACTCCAGTACTCTTGCCTGGAGAATCCCAGCGATGGGGAAGCCTGATGGGCTGTCATCTATGGGGTCACACAGAGTCGGACACTACTGAAGCGACTTAGCAGCAGCAGCAGGAACCATGAGTTAATAAAAAATACACTTAGATATACTCGGTGGAAGTAAATTGGTTAATATGTAGGTATGGGGAAAGGCCAGTGTTAGGAAGCTGAAACTAGTAAGTGGGTTTTGCAGTATTTCAGGTGACAGATAAAAATCTGAGATAAGACAGTAACAGTTTGGATGAAGAAGTGGGAATGGATTTGAAGGATATTTTGAGGGTAGGATGGACAAGAATTGGGGACTGAGGAAAAACAGTGGATGAGTCGAAGAAAAGTTAAAAATTTAACCCTTCGTCTTTTATTAGTAATATTTCCTCTCTGTAACTTGGCATATGCTATAAAGGAAGAAGAATTGTTTATTTTTATTAAAATCCTCAATGGTCAACATAGTAACTGACACACAGTAGGGATTCAGATACTCTTTGTCAAATAATTCTAGACCCAACTTATATTTCCGGTTTCTGATCCCTTAAATAAATGTGTCACGTTAGCCAATCACACCTTCTGCTTAACATCTTTGTTGCTTCTCAAAGATTGAAACTTCTTCCTTTTGCATATGGTCCACTCTTGCCAGATCTTCAGCCCAACAAGAACCTCCTGCTTTTAGACGTTTTCCAAAGACTAGATGAACCGTGTTTCTCTCTCTTCCAGATTCACAACACTGCTTATCTTCACTGCATCTTTTGACAACACTCAATGACACCCCTTTATGTTGACTTAATGTTTGCAAAGTCATTTAACTCTTCAAAGTAAATGCTTGACTCCTGAATTGAGAATTGGAGGTTCTCAGTTGCAGGACTCACATCCACCTTCTCCACCACTCCCAATCCCATAGAATGCATAGAATGGTAGTAATATATGAATAGTAACTACTTATAAGCCATAGGCTACACCATTCTAAACACTCAAGTTACATGTTTTGATTTCTTAAGTTAGCAATTTAAAAAATCATTTAAGATGAGAAATCTTTGACTTTCTAGAAATCTTTGTCAGTGGGTAAAACACTGTCAGAAATGGCCCTTCCGTAGCTTCTGTGCATACCCTAATCTCCCATGAGAAGAGACTAATTTGAGGCTTGGGTTTGGAGTTTAACTGGGACAGCAATGACTTGACCCATCTATACATAGGTCATCAATCTAAATTCCCTAATTCTGTGACCGTAGCATCCTCAAGTCCAAACATACAGAAATAAAAGCCAAAGGTCAATTGACATGGTAGAGAAAAGAGTTGTTACGGGCACTTTGAGTCATCAGCAGTTCTCAAGTCAGATTCTTGCCAGAATGTAGATCTGCAAAGGTCAAAGCAAAGGTTCTGGAGGCAGCATCCAGCCCCCATGACAGAAATACTGGAAGGAACTATGGGGCAGGGGTGAGATGGCTAAAGGATCAACCAAGCAGGCTGGGTCTCAGGATTAGCTTCAGACTCAGTGGGGGGTTGGTGTGTTAAATAGATCCTCAGGCAAAGCGGAGTTGTGGTTCAGGAGACCAAGCATGGATGACCGGCATTAGGTTGAGAATTGCAGGTTAATGCTCATGAGGCATGTAGGTCTCTGTTCATGCCAATCATAAAATAGCAAATGATTTCCAAACCAAATTTCACTCTTGGGAAGAGGGGGAGCACCTTGAACCCTTTGAGGATCAGCCATCATTGCATCCAGGAATAAGAAGGATGAGATCTGCTGTATCTGAGTCTTTGGACAGGAAATCTTTTTATCTATATTGGTTAGGATGTTCTTGGATCCAAGTGAGAGAAACAATTAAAATTTACACAGTAGGTGGATTTATTGACTCATGTAAATGAGGAATTCAGAGTGAGGGTGAGTTTCAGGGTTGGTCCTATTCAGTGGCTCAGTGGTGTCAACAAGTGTGAGACACTATTAGTATGTACCCAAGAGCCTCGTCCTCTCTTTCTTTGCTAATGAAACTCCACAGTGTTCTATTTCTAGAAGGTGGATCATGATTAGCATAAGTCAATCCTAAGAGGGAAATATAGCAAAAGAGGAAATACTTTCTGCCTGTCTTTTTCTTTCTGCTTTGGATGTTGGTTTGAGAAGATGATGTTTGGAGTTACTGCAGCCATCTAGTGACCATGAGGCAACCCATAAAGCCAATGTGGCTAATAGCAGAGCAGCAGACTGGATATAAAAATCTTGGGTCCATAGGGCTTCCCTGTTGGTCCAGTGGTTGGGAGTCTGCCTGCCAATGCAGAGGACATGGCTCAATCCCTGGTGTGGGGAAAATCCCACATGCCTCAGTGCCACACCTACTGAGCCTAAGAGCCCATACTCCACAACAAGAGAAGCACTGCGATGAGAAGTCTGTGCACGATAACGAAGAGTAGCCCCTGCCTGCTACAACTAGAGGAAACCTGCACATCACAACAAAAACCCAGTACCGATAAATGAATCAATCTTTAAAAAAAAATTCTTATGTCCTTGAGCTGTCACACCAAATCTGGACTTGCCTACCTTGAGACTTCTCATTATGTGAGATCATTACTTAAGGTCCTGCTGCTGCTAAGTCATGTCAATCGTGTCCAACTCTGTGCGACCCCATAGACGGCAGCCCACAAGGCTCCCCTGTCCCTGGGATTCTCCAGGCAAGAACACTGGAGTGGGTTGCCATTTCCTTCTCCAATGGATGAAAGTGAAAAGTGAAAGCGAAGTCGGTCAGTCGTGTCCAACTCTTCATGACCCCATGGACTGTAGCCTACCAGGCTCCTCCTTCCATGGGATTTTCCAGGCAAGAGTACTGGAGTGGGTTGCCATTGCCTTCTCTGACTTAAGGTCCTGCGAGCTGGGTATTCTGTCACTGGCAGTTCAAAGCAATCCTAACTGATACAAACTGGGTTTTCTGTCTCTGAGTGCTCTGCTGTTCTCCATGTCAGTCACATCCTTTGTGGCAGCAGAATCACTGCAGTTTTGTATCTGTGGATCACGTGGTCCAGAGGTGACAGAATCTTTTCAGTAGTCCAGCATCCCAAAGTCCCAAGAGTCACCTTGATTGAACCAGCCTAGATAATCTACTAGGCTTTGCACCAAGATGGTCATCAGGAGTATGGAATGCATGGAAGAGCTTATGCTATTCAGGGTCTACTCCTGGAATGAAGGAGAGGTCAGGTCAGGTGCAGACAAAAATCTGGATTCTTTTAGCAAAGGCTGTTAGTACCTTGCTCATCTCTCCTAGACCCATCTCCTTGGGGATCACCTCCATCTGTGATGGACAATTTCCATATACACTGAAGGTTTCCTACTTAGGCACCTGTGACTCTTTGCTGTGGGTATGCTCTGACCAGGGGAGCATGGTAGAACTACTAGGAACTGACCAATTTCCAGGAATAACCCTCAAGAAGGAAGAGATTTGGAGGGTAAATACCCCTCTAGATTTCTTGGTCCTTAATGGGACAATTCCAAGTTATTTTCTATACCTATTCTGTCCAACACAGTAGGCAGTAACCTCATGTGGCTATTTAAATGCAAACTGATGAATATTAAAATAAAAGATTTAGTGTCTAAGTCACACTACTCTCAATTCAAGTGCATAGTACTCACAGATGGCTAGTGGCTGCCATATTGGACAGGGCAAACATATAACATTTTCATCACAGGTAAGTTTTTTTCTTTTTTTTTGGACAATGGCGTTGTATACAGGGGCTTCTCAGGTGCCTCAGGGGTAAAGAAACTTCCAGCCAAGCAGGAGACATGGGTTCCATCCCTGGGTAGGGAAGATCCCCTGGAGAAGGAAACAGTAACCCACCCCAGTATTCTTGCCTGGGAAATGCCT
>NW_011494899.1:581228-583742 GCF_000754665.1 Bison bison bison
GAGGTCAAAAAGAGTCAGACACAACTTAGCGACTAAACAACAACAGCAACATTCTACACAATCTCTTAGGGGGTCCTTACCAGAAGAGCACCATTGACAGTTTATTGATTCACCCCTTATTGGTCTTCCTCCCTTTCCTATTTCATTTCCTCACTCTCATTGAAGCTTCCAAATAAGTTTCTTGCCCCTAAACCCTTGTCTCAGTGTTTACTTTGTGGGGAGCACTGCTAACATAATACCCTTGGGATAAGAAAGGGGACATAGGATGTGGTTGACTACAAACAAAAGTCCTCTACAGTCTTTCTACTTAAAGTTTGGTCCGTGGACAGGAACTAGATGCCAAAGCAGAATGCTGGGCCCTACTCTAGGCCTGCTGAATCAGTGTTAACCTTTTAACAAAATTCCCTAGTGATCTGTAGGCACGTCGAGGTTTGAGATGTCCTGATCTATGAGTCCCTTAGAGAGAGAGAAAAAAAGCAAGACCTGATAAAATATACCCACACAACTATGACAGCTTTTTAAACAGAGGTTTTTCTGCTTAAAAGTCCCCAAAGGCATGTGCCATCATCTTTTATTTCAGAACTTCAATTTCTTTACCAATGTTTGATTTTTTTGCTTCTTTTGAGGGTCTTGTGATCCATTAGCTTGAGGTCCCCTTATCTTTATGGGGGCCATGATCTCAGGAGAAAAACTCACTCTGTGCTTTATTTTTTTTTTTTAAACCCAAGTGCATTTTATTAAGATGCAAATTGTACAAAAATATCTGGTATTTTATTTCACTTTGTCATCATCTGTATTACAAGCAATAATAAAATTTCCTATACTTCTCCCTTCCAAAAATTAAAAAAAATTCCTTCTTTTAAAAAGTTAGTTATTTATCTCAAAAAAACCTATCGTTAAGGCCAGAAAGGAGATTCAGTCAGAACCTCCCTAGAGTCTAAAACTCAGGAAACACTTTAATACTGAGGAAGGTCTTGTTTATAACTGCCTCTAGATTTAATCTAAACTCAGTGGATAAAGGAGCATATTAAGATTTTCCATGAAATTTATTCTTTTATTCTCTTATTTCAAGTGCACATTTGTAATGACCCACAGTAATAATGTGGGGTGTTTTCCGTTCCATCTTAAAACAATTCAAGGATAATGAATTAGTACCTAAGTAAAGGACCATCTGTTACTCTTGTACTTTAAATTCATCTCTTTAGCACTGATGTTTCCTTCCTGTCTTCAGAGGGGCTTTGAGTTCCCAGTTGAGCATTTTGTCATAAGGTGATCAGGGTGCTATATACCTGGCAAGGTTTTCCTCTAATGGATTTTCACAGTCAGTGAGTGAATAAACTCTCTCTCCTAAAGACAATAGGATTCTCCATCTAGAACCAAATTTGTTCTCATTAGCTGGCTCTGAGGCTTTCAGTGGCAAGTTTTCTGGATGTTAATAATGCTATTTTGAGAATACCTGTACCTTACCTGCTTAATGAACATGATGATGGAAAAGCAAACTATTTTTCATTCCACTAAGAAAGACTTCATGCCCATTCCCTGTCTCATGTTTCAGTTCTAGACTTGCTTTGCTTTTTGTGAAATTATGTTCAAATCACACTTCCATTAGTGTTAATTTGGTGGCTTTTGCAATGGTCTTTAATTCTTCAGCTAGCAAGTAGCTTGTTCCCTGCTTATCCCTGATAGAGGCATTTTGTTTGGCTCAGGAATGTCTTTTGAATACTGGCTTCAGTGACAGAAGAGTGTCACAAACGGTGCTTAAATTTGCACCTTAAATGTATCTGGAAAGGACATCTGTTGTATCAGCAGATTATTTATACAGTACTGGTTAATTAAAGAATAATCAGGCTTCTCCATATATGTGCAATCTGAGTGCTGTTTGATTCTTGATCCTCATAAAAGACATCTTAATCTTATTTACTGGGAAGATGTGGGAAATACATTATGTTTACAGCTAAGGATTTGGAAGCCCTGAAAATGTGATTGCTAGATATTAAAGTCTAGGAAAAATTTGGGGCAACTTTATGAATGGTCAGGCTGATATTCAGTTGTTTTGAAAAATAAAACATTATTTGTTAAAATATTAAAATATTTCCACATTGGCTGTTAAGTGTTTCCAGAGGTAAGCTCCCCCGCCACACACACACGATTCCTGCTATACCCTGCCTCACCACCCCAGCAGCCACTGTTTTCCCCCCAAGGAATCTCCACCTTCCTCCTACCTCTAAAATTTTACCATTAAATCCACTAAAGATTTAACACCTGGCCTTCCGGGTTCTTCTGATCTCAAGGAGATAGCAGTGAGCAATAGCTTGGACGGAGAAGGCAATGGCACCCCACTCCAGTACTCTTGCCTGGAAAATCCCATGGACGGAGGAGCCTGGAAGGCTGCAGTCCATGGGGTTGCTAAGAGTCGGGCACGACAGAGCGACTTCACTTTCACTTTTCACTTTCATGCATTGGAGAAAGAAATGGCAACCCACTCCAGTGTTCTTGCCTGGAGAATCCCAGGGA
>NW_011494899.1:583842-586606 GCF_000754665.1 Bison bison bison
AATCCCAGGGACGGGGGAGCCTGGTGGGCTGCCGTCTATGGGGTCGCACAGAGTCGGACACGACTGAAGCGACTTAGCAGCAGCAGCAGCAGCAGCAGCAATGGCTTGGAGTGAGATCTTAGTTCCCTGCCCAGGCAATGAACTTGGGTAGCCTGGTGAAAAAATCAGAAATCCTAGCCACTAGACCAGGAAGGGTTAGAGGCTAGAGGCAAAGTTTCCCTGGCTTTTGTTCCATTTGAAAGTAAAAATGTTTCAAGGAGGCAAAAACTGTAAAAACAAGTAAAAAGTTTATTATTAGAGATAGAGCCTAACAAGTTGGAGAGGGCACAAAAAACAGTTTATTGAAGACAGAAGCAAGGCAGAGATGCACACCTGGAGAGAAAAGGGTGTGGGTATCGTCCCTAATGGGGAGGAGTGCCCCAGAGAGGTGACCATTACTTACATAGAGCACTTCTTCTGGGCCTGTGTTTCCCTTTGGCCAATCATCTCATTGCTTTCACATCTGACTTGTCCTAGGTGCCTCCTTGGCATGCATGCACATCTTTTAATCAAGAAGGATTCCAACACAGAGGCCTACGGGAAGGTTGACAATCCCTTATGCGGTGGCACCTCTCCCTTTTGATCCCTAAGGAGACTTTCTGCGCATGAATAGTCAAGGAAGTCTCCTTGACCTGGAGAATGAGAAATACATGGTTTCTTTATCTTTTGTTCAAGCAGGACGCAGCTCTTCCTCACTCCTGTCATCACCTTTATCTTGGAGTGTCTGCCCACAGGGGGCAGTTTTCAGCTGCTCAGCCTGGGGACCTTCTATCTCAAGCCTCACTTCTAGGACTTTGGTTATTGCTAGTGCCCCTGTGGCTAGCTGGCTTTCCATAAGTTGGCTGGTGGATGTTCTGCTGTACAGGTTGCTTAAAGTTTTTTCATGTCACCCCTGTGATTTATTACTGTGAGGATTCATTCATCTTGCTACCTATCACTTGAACATTCAAAGCATTCAGAAAACAGCCCTACAATCTTAGAAGGAAGGTTCTATTTGGAATAGTAAAAATAACTGAGTCGACTTAAAGTGGGTAAGACTGGCCACTTTCATCTCAATGAATCCAATATTCCTTTTACTGTTGTATTTTTTGGAGGCAAGCAGAGTGGGGCAAATATTCTTCACTCGTCAGTCAAAATGAGACTCTGGCCTTTTAAGACGTAATGCTCAACTTTCCTCCAAACTTTGCACCATGCTCCTAACTTGTTTTTAGATTCCAGTTTCATTAGTACCCGGAAAATAAGACCTGGAAAAACAGAGGTGAGAGTAGGTTTTTCTCCTTCCTCTTTGAGATGCTTTTAGGGCCCCCTAGTGGCTGTTTTGAAATAGGTTTCTTATGATTAGATCTCCTTGACCCTGATTTTTTTTTTTTTTTGAAGAGACCTTTTTGAATCTCTCCTATGACAGGTGCAATAACAGTATGGAGATAAATAGATAACAGTCGGTTTAGAGGGCTCAATATTTTTTTCAGTTCTCAGCTCTTAACAAAAGCAGTGTAGATTCCTTAGAAATAACAGATATATCACCTTACCTATTCTGTTCTGCATTCCTCATACTATATCATAGCTGAAATCCTTTGAAGACATTTATATCTGGTTTGTGTCAAAGGGCTATAATTCATAGGCAAGTACATCCTACTTTTGGAGATAAAGATATAGATACAGGTATAGATAAAATCTCCCACTGGTGGGGGAAGAAATTCTTCAAATGTGGGGTTTGACGTGATATTAACTAACAGAAGGGTTCAGTTTGTGGAAGAATTCAGTCTGGCAACATTCCTATCATTTACAGTATTAGATATTCCACTGACTTTAAAACACTGCAAAACTGAACTGACAGAGGAAAGCTTTTACATGTTTAAGGTGCTTACTGACTGATGCAAGTAATTTTTGTGAAACCCCTGAATAATGAATGTACCTTACTGATCAAGGTGACTATTATTCCCTTCCCTACCATGGTCATATTTTTCTTTCTAAAATCAAATCTCAAGAATACACTATATTGGGGTAATCATAATGGAGATGTTTATTTCCCACATGCTTATCTTTTAGTTTCTGATGTTATTCTATTGTTTTCCCCTTTGCTTGTAAATTTCAGGTCTCTCCTTTGTCAGTCACATTACTCTTATTCATATGCTAATATAATAATGTATTTTACACTACTAATGAATTGAAGCAAAGCAATGAATAAAAAGAAAGCCCAAATTCTTGCCATAACTTTACCCGGATCTGAGGCGAGGGTTGGACTAGCGGGGAGTAGGAGGAAGCAAGGACAGTCGGCCGCAAAAAATAAAAATGATCCCCTTGTTTTCAGCGAGTTCTAGAACAGAGCTGCACGTCACAGGAAGAGAGGAGCAGCTTTCGAGCTAAAAGGGTTGGCATTAAACTTTGACACCTAAATGGCCTCTAAGGATATTAGATAGTATTTAATCATTTAATATTCTCCGACACAGTAATGGCATCAAAACCAGAGATCTCCTATCCCTGCAAATGTGCAGGGTCAGACTCGTCCCCGCGGAGATAAGACAGCAGGACCCCAGCTTCATAGTTAACTTATCCCAAAGCTCCAATGCAAACGTTTTTTACTCCTTCGCCAGGGCCGCTGCTGTGCAACCACTACCTTCTTTTCGCATTCTCCTCGGCTCGGTGTGCCACAGAGATTAGGTAAACTGCGCTCCGAAGCTGGACAAGAGCGAGTGGTGGTGTTGCTCGCGGTGTAAGTTGGGGT
>NW_011494899.1:586706-587396 GCF_000754665.1 Bison bison bison
AGTCGTTGCTAAAAGAGGCTGGAAAGAAGGGAGCGGGTGGGGGGAAGGGTCCTGGCGATGACTCGGGTTATTGAGGCAGGAGTCAGCTCCCGAGCGGAGCGAGGGACAAACGTCCGGAGCCCTTGGGTCCCCAGCCTGACCTCTGGGGAATGTGGTCAGCGCAGCACCCCGAGCTCGGCGTCCTTTCCTTACGCACCCACTCCCTTCCCCACCCTTGTACTTTCTCTTTTTGCCTCCTTTCCTTGCCTCTTCCAAGAACTAGGGTTGGCTTTCCGCTGCCTCCTCTGAAACCCAGGCTAAGAGAGCCCCGAGCGGAGGCGAGGCGGAGACCCGGCTGCCCACCCCGCTGGGGAGAGGTGGGGACCCTAGGGGGAAGGGGACCCCAGAAGCTCTGGGACCGAGCTGAGGAAAAACCCAGGAGCTGGATCGCGCGCCGGAGCTCCGGGCTCCCAGAGTTGTCCATCCTTCTCCCTGTCTCTCTGCTTTCTCCGTCTCTGGGTTTTCTCTCCGGGCCTCCACGTTCCAGCCACCCTCACCGCCCCCTCCCCCCAACCCCCGGCCCAACCGATTTCACCCTTTCCTTCCTATAGAGAAGTCTCGGCGACCCACGCTGGTCTTTAGGATAGGGAGGCTGGAAGTCCATTCAATGGGATCCTGCGCTCGGGATTCTTATGCCGAGAGGGAAAGAGC
>NW_011494899.1:587496-588008 GCF_000754665.1 Bison bison bison
CTTGCATGGGGGTGTGTGTGTAGCGTGGGGGGTGAGGGGGGGGCGCAAAGAAATGCAGTTTCCCCGAAAGAATACGGAGCCTTGGACCGGATTCTTGAATACGTAGCTCCAAATGATGCTGTCAAAGCCCTTCAACGTGGCTTCTCGCAGCCTAGCCTGTCCCATATCCTGCCCACCTTCGAGAGGAGCGGCGACCCGAGTAAAAGTGGAGGCGGGGAAACTTCCTACTTTCCACGACGGCTGTTTTGTACAAGCAGGCGTGGACAGGCTGCACGGCCTTGCGAGCTTGCAACAAGAGTGTCTACGGCAGCAGCTGCGGACCCGTCCCGCTTCCCTTCCCCCTCTTTCCGCGAGGCTCGCCAAGCCCGAGGCGGCCGGGAGCGGCCCGGCTGGGGAGGGAGAAGGGCGGGGACCTCCCAGCTTGCACCCTTTCATCTCGGCCCGGGCCATAATCCCGGCTCCGGGTGTTGCTTCCGCCTGCGTGCGAGAGAGCAGAAGAAGCAGAAGGGAGG
>NW_011494899.1:588931-630992 GCF_000754665.1 Bison bison bison
GCGTCTCTCCCCAGCGCCACCTCCCCGGACCCCAGTCCGAGGCAGACCCAGGCCCCATCCCATGCGGGGCGCCCCCGGCTCGGAAGAGTCCGGGGGGCAGGGAGCAGCTCCAGGCAGCAGTGCCCAAGGGAGAGGAAGAAGAAACGGTGCTCAGCTCGAGCGGCCCGGACCCTCCCCGCCGCCTTCTGAGGCGGGGGCTGCCCCGAAGTCTGCGCTTGGCACCGACGCTCGGACTCGGGCAGCGCCTGCTGGGACCCCGACTCGGAACCCTGCGCCTCGTAGGCGGCGGCGCCGCCGCGCCACCCGGCTCTTCCGCGGTCTCCCTCTGCCCAGCGGCAGTCACGGCCAAGGTAGGAACCCCGGGAGTGCGAGAGAGCCAGCGCGGGGCTCCCTGGTGAGCGGCGCCGGACAAGTTCTCCCGACCTGTGGCTGGTACTCCCTGTACTCAGGATGCCGGGGAAGAGGGAGGGAGTGAGGGAACACCCTCTGCCGCCTGGGCCCAGAGCCCTGGAGAGGCTGGAGTGAGAAGTCGCCGAGTTTCTGGAGTCCTGCTGGACTCGTCCCCGGGCCTGCCCTCCTCCTAGGCTCTCGGGCTGCTAACTGGAAGCAAGGAGGAATTTCCCGTTAACACCAGGAGGTGTTATCCACTCACCCTTTCCCATGCTGCTTGTTAGCTGTGAGCATATGTGCTTTAGGGGAACCTGCTGTATTTGAAGCTGTCCCTTTGGGCGATCCCCACCAGCCTTTCCAGGCGTGATGCTGTGAAGAACTTTCTTTGCTCCATGTTGCAGAGTCGAGGCCAATTTGGGGTGAGAGCCACAGATTGCGAGTCCCTCGATTGGACAGTGCGATTTCGGTGACAGTGGTAGCTGGAGGCAGGAAACCCCATCAGTATTACCCCTATTAGACAAACCTGCTTGTGAGGGGTAGTCTCTAGGTAGCGATCCAGTCTTGTGAAAGCCATTGTTTCTGAAGGGTGGAATGACTCCAAAGTTTGTGCATTCTTAAGTTGTTTTGCTTACTGCCTTAGCACCTTCTTTGAAATTTTCCTCTTAAGGAACCTCAGTCCCCGCAAGCCTACCCTTGCCTGTTTGAAATTTACTGAACCCTTGAGCTTTCCTTGGAACGATCTGATTTTAAATGGGTCACCTAGGAGGGAGCAGATTGTCTCTCCTGCCCTGAATATGTCCCCCCGGGTGACCCTGTTAATGGGGATGGATTTTTTTTTTTTTTTTGTCCCTGAGCTGATGTACCTCAGTTGAGCAGGTTTTTGCCCATTTCTGAATCTGTGAATTTTGGCACTCAGTCATTAAAATGGACCCCCGAGGGAGCAGCATAGCAGCTTACACTCTGCTTGAATGTCACAGGAAGTTTTCCAGGGTCTTATGTAAGTGCCCCCAGAGTGGGCTCTGGTGCCAGCTTCCTTCCTGGGTGGGAGTGGGACTGGGGAAGGGGCACCAGGTGGGCATTCGTCTTCCCTAAAGGCAAGTGCCAGCCCTCTTCGACACAGGTGAAAACCCAAAGTGCTTATTCACTCCCTGCCGGCAGTCACTTCAGGTTACTTTTCCTCCTCACCTCTCTTGCCTCCTTCCCACCTCAGGAGTCAGCTTTGATAGACTTAAGATAAAGGAAGATTCTAAATTGGGAAAGGAACACGTGGAGATTTCTTCTCTCATCCCTCACAAATGGGTGACATGAATGAATTACTCACGGGCATGGAGAGTCCTTGCTGAGGACTAAAAAAAAAACAAAACTGGCTTGAAGGTTTCACACGTCTTTTAGTGTACCTTTATTTTTCAAGAGTACTTTACACTTTAGTGAAAATTGCTTGCGGAGAACACACATTTATCGAGCCTGGCCCTATTAATTCCATCCCGGGAAGAAAACTAAATGGAACAGAGAGGCAAAATCGTCAAGGTTTAGCTCTTAGTGGGTTTTTGAGAATGGTAGGGAAAGGAAATAAATCTCCCTAGTGGAATAGAGAGGTTTTAAAAGAAAATACAGTATCGCTCTGGGATAAGTGAATGTTGCTAGCAAGTATGGCTAACACTGAATGAAGTGTGCTGGGTTGGGGGTTAACTTTTTGGCGTGGGATAATGCAGATTCCTTTGCCTTTTTAAAACATAACTTAGAAGGGCCTCCATAATGAAATGCAAGGTTTTCCCATATCATTGCAGGTCCCAGGAGTGCTTCCACCTCTTGGGAAGGAAGCGAAGGTTTCCTGTGGTTCTGGGATCCTGAGTCCTGCTTGAAAGTTGATGCAGGAGTGCCTCCATCCTTCCGCTTTGTACAGTGGCAGGACACTAGGGGGGACTAGTTTTCTATTCCATCACCGATGAAGAAAACACCAGGACCTGTGTTACAAAAGGCTGTGGTTTATCTTGAAAGCTCAGGAATCCAAGTTTTTGGTACCCAGTACATGCTTGCACTAATGAGTGGATTCTGAATGCTTAAGCAGTAGGCCTGCTTACATCTAAAGTGTCATTTGGGCAATGACAGGTGATCTACAAAGTACTGTGTGAGACTCTGAAAAGACTCGGTGATAATCTAAGTACATGAGGGCTATAAGTTTTGGGGAGACAGAACCTCCTGCAAACTCTCTCCTTGGGCATTAGATGATGGTCTCATTTCCCTGGGGGTTTGTAATCTTAACACCCCCTTTTGGTTTTTTGAGGTGTACATCTCCTGCTGTCTTCATAAAAACATGCCACCTCCATTCTAGTTGGTGCCTAAATTGACTCCATTAAGCTTAAAGTTTCTCACTGCCGTCCCCTTAAAAGTACATGCCTGTATTTATACAGATGTAACAACTATTGGCAGTGTGGCTGTGCGCTCATCTCAGGTGCTGTCTGTGCACTTTTAACAGTATTAAATCATTAGTGTCTAGGTGTTATGCAGCAAAAATGGAAGATAATTCTATTTCAGCTGAAGAACAAAGCTGCCTGGCCCAGGCTTACCCACCGTGGCCAAGTCTTATCAAAACTGACTCCAGAGATGGGCAGACAGGAAAGGTTGGAGAAAGAGTCCAAGAAGAGACTGCCCAGCTTGGAATACTGGCACAAAGAGAGGCAGATGTTGCCAAGATTTAGGAGTTACTGGAGTCTTAAAGACCCAGCACAGCATCAAGAATCAGACTCAGCCTTTGGGTCTGTGAAGCTGCTGGAGTCATTACATTTCCCAGAATTTTGGAGTCTAGTAGGCTGTATTTGTGATCCTTTACCCATATGTATAGTGCATATTTAAGTAGTTTGAGGAGAGCTACTGATGGGACCTAGGGGAAATGGTCAGCATAAAACTGTTTCTGCTATCAAAGGCTTTGTAGATTGATTCTCCTAAGCACAGTATAGCCAGGGGGTAAGAGATTAGAACAGGAAAATAGAAAACTGGTCTTGGGGAAGGTGTGTCCTGTAATCTTAAGATATGAATTAAGTCTTGTGACTTTCAAGGAAGCCACGTGGCAGAGGTTGAGTAAGAAATTGACGCATGATTTGGGCCTCCTTTAGGGTCCAAGAATAAGGTGAAGGTGTGTTTGCAGCCAGGGATTCTCAGAGTGGGTGCACACAGGGTCATGGATGTAAGACTTAGGGGACTAAGAACTCCAGGTCACCCCCTCACCCCCAGCCCTTGACACCCTTGGTGATTCAGCCACCTCACAAGATCTGCTAGTGTTGAAGAGGCTTTGAACCTCTGCTCCAGAGCATTTGACAGTGAGAGGCACTCAGGTCCTCTGTTCCTTCCTGACCCTACTGACATTTGGCGAGCAGGAGGCAGCAGCCAGTAAAGCTAAGGCTCGGAAGTGAAAGTCACTAAGTTGTGTCCAACTCCTTGCAACCCCATGGGCTGTAGCCTGCCAGGCTCCTCTATCCATGGAATTCTCCAGGCAAGAATACTGGAGTGGGTAGCCATTCCTTTCCCCAGGGGATCTTCTTGAGTGTATTCCAGGAGGCTTTTCTTCTTTTAACTTAGCAGATGATAACGGAACATCTGTCATGTGACAGATGCCATGCTCTGTGTGGAGGCTCCTGAGGGCCCATGATTAGTTTATAGTCTTCTGGGGGCAGGCAGACATTGAACCACTACAATGAGGTATTCTAGAGTACAGGTTTGTTTGAAGAATGAGCTTGAGTTTGCCAGGATAGTAGAATGGGAGGGAATGCCAGGCAGAAAGAACAGCATGGAAACCTTAAAATATGTAGTGTGAATGGAGAACAGTCAGTAGTGTGGCTGGAAGATAGGATGTTCTGGAAGAGGAAAGCTTGGTGTTACTTAGCAGGGAAATAATTTAACAGGATTCCTAGTTTCATGCTCTGTGTATTCAAGCTGTGGCAAGAATGATTGCTGGATAAGGTCCAAGAGTACCAGTTGATTATCCCACATTGTTATTAAAAGCAGAAAAGGACATTTTCTTTTTTTGTTCTTTATCCTACATGTAGCATTTTGTCTGTTTGTTGTTTTTTTTTTAATAAACTATTAGCAATACAAATAAAGAAAAGGTCCCTTATCAACCATAAGTCTGTCCTCCTGTGTACATGAATTACATCTGCACCTTTCATTAGGTGATTATGCAGCAGTGGGAGAAATGACAGTGTTACTTGACAAATGATACAGTGAGGGGGAAAATTCTTCCCTATGAGAGCAAATTCCATTTTGTCAGATTTGCTTCTGGGTAGAGTTATGGCTGCATTTAACCCTCAAAAAGCGTCTTGTGTTTGGATTGTCTCAGTTGTGGCCTCAACTTTCTTTGCTGTTGGAAAAGGAAGAGTTTTGTAGTATTGAGGATGGGCGTGCGTGTGCCCATGACTGTTTTGTGGGATGAAAACTTGAAGTGAGGAACAGAGGCATCCGTCTTCCTTGATGGCACTAGTGGTAAAGAACCCTCCTGCCAATGCAGGAGATGTAAGAAATGTGGGTTTGATCCCTGGGTTGGGAAGATCCCCTGGAGAAGGACATGGCAACCCACTCCTGGATTCTTGCCTGGAGAATCCCATGGACAAAGGAGCCTGGTCAGCTACAGTCCATGGGGTTGCAAAGAGTTGGACGTGACTGAAGCGACTTGGCACACACATACACACTGGCCAGAGGATATTAGAGAGAATGGAAAACCACAGTTGCAGTAGTGATCCCCAGGGTCAAATATATTTAGTTTTCCCAAAACAGTAGTCAGGATGAAAGTGAAAGTAGATGTCTCTCTCTCTCTCTCTGTGTATATGTTGTCTCTGTCATCCTTCCCTGAGTTCAATTGAGTTGACTGGGAGGCAGCAGAGTTAAAATCTGGAGATCTGGGTTCACATCTTGCTTCAACTTATGCTGATTTGCACTTCCTGGCAAATAGATGGGAAAACAATGGAAACAGTGAGAGACTTTATTTTCGTGGGCTCTAAAATCACTGCAGATGGTGACGGCAGTCTGAAATTAAAGGATGCTTGCTCCTTGGAAGAAAGGCTGTGCCCAACCTAGACAGCGTATCAAAAAGCAGAGACATTGCTTTGCTGACAAAGGTCTGTCTAGTCAAAGCTATGGTTTTTCCAGTGGTCATGTATAGATGTGAGAGTTAGACTATAAACAAAGCTGAGCGCTGAAGAATTGATGCTTCTAAACTGTGGTGTTGGAGAGGACTCTTGAGAGTCCCTTGGGCTGCAAGGAGATCCAACCAGTCCATCCTAAAGGAGATCAGTCCTGAATATTCGTTGGAAGGACTGATGCTGAAGTTGAAACTTCAGTACTTTGGTCACGTGATGTGAAGAACTGACTCATTGGAAAAGATCCTGATGCTGGGAATAATTGACGGCAGGAGGAGAGGGGGTCGACAAAGGATAAGATGGTTGGATGGTATCACTGACTCGATGGACTTGAATTTGAGCAAGCTCTGGGAGTTGGTTGTGGACCAGGGAAGCCTGGTGTGCTGCAGTCCATGGGGTTGCAAAGAGTCAGACACGACTGAATGACTGAACTGAACTGATGCTGACTTACTGTGTGACCTTAGACTGTGTATTGACATCTCCGGGTGGCTTCAGGTGCTGTCTCCATACTTCATTGAGTTTTTTGTCTTGTAACTAGGAATGCAGAGGCCAGAGGAAGGGTTTGTCTAAGTTAGTGGCAAAGCCCAGAGTACTTAGGTTTTCTAGTTTTCTAGCTCTAAAATGGGAAGAGACCTGACCAGTTCAAAGGTGTACTCTACCTTGAATTATCAAACCACTGCAAGCATACGGTGATGAAGAAAAGAACCACAAAACCTTTGCTGTGTTGATTTTAGATTCCATAGAATTGTAGATTGCAATAGAATTTCTCTGATATGTTAGGCCATTGATATGCATCTGGGCTTGCTTGCTAAGTTCTGTATTATGGAAACCAGTGGGTTTGGAAGTATTATCTATTCTTTGAGAACTACATGATGATGATGCACTTTGTGATAAAAGCGATGCTGAAAATTGTAATTGTTTCCAAATTAAGTAGATAAAAGCTGAGTTGGCCCTGTGGCATTTTGCAAAGCCTGGACTCTAACAGGGAAAGGGGAACCTTCTCATTTCGCCTGGGAGATTACCTTGTAGGGGAGATGTGGGGTGAGTGTGAAGGGAGGAATTTTGGGAAGAAAAACAGATGCAGAAAAGCAATTGTGTCGAAGTAGAAGTCAGGAAAATTGCAAACCAACTTAACTTTGAGCCTTCAAATTTGTGTTGCTAGAAAGAAGTTTCCTCACCACTCTGGCTCTGATGCTCTCCTGGGTAGAAAGGGCTGTGCTTATTGGAAAGAGGAGATTAGAAGTAAGTGCAATTGTAAATATAAGGTTTGTGGCATTATTATTTCAATATTGAAGCTAAGTGGCCTATTTTAGGAGAATTGGGAGAATTTTTTTCAATCTTTAACTGTTTATTTTGTAATTGTAGCTAAGCATAGGAATGCCCTGTTTTAGGAGAATTTGGCTTATAAATCTGATTTTTAGAAGCAAATAATTCAAAGGAAGTAATTAGGGTACAAAAGTATTTTTATTTTACAAAAATGATTCATAGCAAAGCTTTTTGTAATAGTTCCTTTATTATATTTCAAGTTATTTGAGTAACACAATCATGATGGACACTTTTGAGAGCCTTGCCTATTATAGGAAAACCAAGGATTTTTCAAATATAAACTTTTCAAGGAATAGAACTATCATAACCCCCAGCAATCCCACTACTGGGCATATACCTTGAGAAAACCATAGTTGAAAGAGATACATGTATCTCAGTGTTCATTGTAGCACTTTTTACAATAGCTAGGACATGGAAGCAACCTAGATGTCCATCAACAGATGAATGGATACAGAAATTGTGGTACACATTTACAATGAAATATTACTCAGCTATAAAAAACATATTCAAGTCAGTCCTAATGAGATACATGAACCTAGAGCCTATTATACAAGTAAAGTAAAACAGAAAGACAAATATTGTATATTAATGCATGCATATGGAATCTAGAAAGATGGCGCTGATGAACCCACTTGCAGGGCAGTAATGGAGATGCAGACCTAGAGAACAGACTTGTGGGCACAATGGGGGAAGAAGAGAATGGGACGAATTGAGAGAATAGCATGGTAACATATACATTACCATATGTAAAATAGATAGCAAATGGGAATTTGCTGTATAACACAGGGAGCTCAGGGCTTCCCTGGTGGCTCAGATGGTAAAGAAGCCACCTGCAGTGTGGGAGGCCTGGGTTCAATTCCTGGGTTGGGAAGATACCCTGGAGAAGGAAATGTCATCCCACTCCACTATTCTTGCCTGGAAAATCCCCATGTTCAGAGAAGCCTGACCCGTGACAGTCCATGGGGTTGCAAAGAGTTTGACATGACTGAGTGCCTAAGCACAGCGCAGGGAGCTCAACTCATATCTATAACAACCTAGAGGGGTGGAATGGGGTGGGAGATGGGAAGGGGGGTTCAGGAGGGAGGGGATATACGTATACCTGTGGCTGATTCGTGTTGATGTGTGGCAGAGGCCAATACAATATTGTAGAGCAAGTGTCCTCCAATAATTGTATTTTGTTCCCTACTTCTCAGTATTGTACAGGTATAACCTTTGGTGATTATAGTTAACTCAAAACAAAACAAAACACCTACTTCAGTATTCTAACAAATAATACCAGCTTCTCCTGCCAAGGAGCCTAATATTGAACTGTGTTACGGAAAAGAAGTAGTTGCATAAACTTTGTAACCACTGACTGCATAGTGTTACTTTGCTTGCTTACCTACTGGGGCCAGTTTGTCAGTTTAACCACCATTCCTCCTGGCGATTTCAGTCATAACTTCCTAACTATCCATCTGCATGAGTTCCTCAACCACCCTCATGTTCTATGTCTTAGGACATACCAGGAACAGAAGTGGTTTAAAAAGTAAATTGAGTTAGAGTTTCCAGGCTTCTGAGTTTTCCTAGTTGGAGAGACATGGAATTAATTTTGTTCCACCAAAGTATACAGTTGAGGCGATATGCATGAGACATTTACAAAAAAATCGAAATCGTGCTCACTTGCTGGCTCCTTTTTCCCTGCCCTGAAATATCTAGGGCTTTTGGGTTTTGGTTTTTTTTTTTTTTCCTTTATCTCTTGTGAAAGTTTCCAAAAAAGAATTGGTTCTAGGAATGAAAGAAAATGGAAGGCGTTTAAGGCTCCAGAGGTAATTTTGGGCAACCTGGAGTGGTAGATAATCACAGGCTGGGGTGAGAATGGGATGTGCAGTCTCACCCATAATTTTAGCTTCTCGTGTCACATTATGGGGCCATGCTTTGGATGGGCAGCAAACGCAGATGGAGATGGAACCTGGGCTACTGGATGGAGCCTGCCCTTAACAGAGCCCTTTATTTTGACATCCCCAGGCCAGTTGGAAAGAAAGGACTTTCGCTGATCTTTCTCATGCTAAATGGTAGCCTGAGAATTTAGGGGGATTTCATTCTTACTCTTCTTCTTTTTTTTTTTTTTTTAATTCAGTAGCCAATCATGGACTCTTTAGTGTTACTCTGTGGTTAGGGACTGCCTTGATGCATTAGACACATGTTTGTTATTATTGAGGTTAACATTTTTGTGGCTAACTGGGAACCATCCCCTCCTGCTTTTGTTTCCAGAACAGTTGCATAGATCTTTAATCTGCCAACACTATTTGTGTACCAGCCTCCTTGACTGATGCCAGCTCTCCTCCGGGAAGGGAATGGTATTTCGTGGCTGCTTGAGGAGCCAAAACAGGCGCAGGCTGAGTGATTCACAGGGTGGGGCTTCTCTCGCCTACAAGCATGGCGCCTGTCACTTAGTGGGTCTGCAGTGAATAAACAGTTGTGTCCACACAGCGTGATTTGCTGGCCGAGTTGTGTTTCCAGCTTCAGAGTCGGGTGATGGGGAGAGACAGCTGAGTGGATACTGGTGGATTCACAGACATGGGCTTCTTGAGGTCTCTGCCGAATGCTGTTATCTTAAAAATGTGAGGGACATTTCAGATCAGCGAAATGAATTCTCTTAGGGGTTCATTGTTGTGGTTCAGACATTGATGACTTTGTAAAAAGGCAGGAGAAATAGGATCCTGGAATGCAGCGTGTGTCTCCTTTCCTCTGGGTTTCTAAGGACTGTGACTTCTCTGGCCTGGGAGGAGTGGACAGGCTCTGATGCTGATTCACATGTGCATGTCAGGTTGCCTTGAAAAGCGTCTTAAATACAGCACACCTTTGGATGGATGGTGGATGATGACCTTTCTGTTGATGAATGTGGAGGGACTTAGATGTGGATGTGGCCAGGGCTCCTGCATTTGGAGGATGAAATGGACCTGAGTAAACAGAGGGGGGACTCAGGTGCTCGACATCCAGTAGGAAGGACTTTCTTTGCCATCTTGGCATCTTCTCCCCCTTCTCTGTTGGCATAATTCCTTCCTGCCCAGGCTTGGCAGTACCTTATAAGTACTCACGGATTCCTTCTTGGTGGACATCTGAGCTGCGATGTTGAGACACCGCTGGGGCTGCAGCTGACCCTTGAGCCCACTTGACCTTCATTTCACGGTCGGGAAACTAAGGCTGGGGAGGTCAAGAGAATGGTCCAGAGGGGAGGCAGGAGAGGACCCTGGCTTCCTGACCATCTCGTGCAACCTGAGGCTCTCCCTCTTCATATCCCCTACCTTCTGGGTGTCTGCCCTCTGCCCTTTCCTCCAGCACACTCAGCTCCAGTTTTTTCCACGCCCACGTTTCTTGTGTGCTGCTTTTGTGCCAGCCACTCTTCCATTTGTTCATTTTATGTCACTTCATCCTTAACGATCACCCTATGAGGTAAGTGGTCTTACTGTCCCATTTTCCGGTTGTGGAAGCTGAGGTTTGCCCAGATCACACAGTCACGGAGCATGGAGCCAGGATCCAACTCACAGCTGTCCCAACTCCTCTGTCTGCTGTCTCTGTACTGACCTGGCTTCTAATCAGAATTTCTCCTTCCTGCCCACAGGCCCTCTACACTTTCTGTCTCCTTGAGGTCATCAGTCAACATCTACTTAGCCCGTGTTCATTCATCAGCCACCATTCAGGAAACTCCTGCTTTGTGAGGTCTCTGTTTGACGTTAGGAGCATGGAAATGAGATCAGGCCTTGCATCCTGTAGTAGCCTTGTCTTGGTGAGGGAGGTCGATGGGATGAAGGCATGGATGGAGGGCAGTGGGCGTGGGGTCTTGGGTAGCATTTTGCTGGAGGGAGTCAGAGAAGGAGAGAGTTTCGATCTGGGTCTTAGTGACTAGGAGCTGGAAGGACAGAGTGAGAGGGGGCGTCACCTAAAACACCCCAAAATGTGCTTGTCCTCTTCTCCTTGGCATTGTCAATATCTGTCTGCTTTTCTTATTTTCTTCCTTCTGCGTCAGTGCCTTGAAGCACTGAGACTGGCTTATACTCCTCCCGCTCCTCTCCTAGCACTTAGGAATCCTTCAAGAAACATTTATTAAATTACATTGAAAGCCTTCTGTCCTTGCCCTCAGGCAACATAGTTGGAGTGATTGGGGAAAAAAAAATGTGTGAGAAGTTAACAACAGAAGATTCAAATGAATGGTTCAGAGCAGCAGCAGCAACAGTGTGGCAGTGCAGTGAAACGCAGTGGATTATTGGAGCCGAAAGTTGATGGGAAATCAGAAGTGGGAGTTTACTTTAGCTGTTTCAACTCAACTGAGGTAGGATTTGACTTGGGTCCTTGGACACAGGATAATTAAAATTTGAATGGAAGGATTAAACGGAGGTAGAGGGGCCGGCTTAGGCTGATGAACGCACACATAGACATTTTGGGGTTGTGAAGTCAGTCAGCTTGGGTTTCCATTAGTGAGGAACTGGAGATGAAATTGGCAAGCTAGACGGAGGCTATGGGCTTTTGGAAGGCTTTTGATCGGGAAAATGGTGTATGTACGCAAAGCTCTGTTTGAGGAAGCTGAACCTAGTGGCAATATTGAGGCCAGACTGGAGTGGGGAGAGATGGCAGCTGGGAGGTCACCGAGTAGGCTTTTGTACTATCGGATATGAAGTTCTAACCTGGGTTAGAACCAGTCCAGGTGGATGGAAACAGAGGGATGCGTCAGAATTTTCCTCCAGTCCCACTCACTGAAGTCCGAGATGATTTTCACTGCCCAATGGAAAGTAGTCTCATTGGAATGAAGTCTGTTTGTGGCAGTAGCAGCAGTTCTTAGTGGTACTTTCTCCCTTGTCTAGGCTGGGCATGAGGATGGGTTTGGGGTAAAAATGAACCCTTGGACCCTGTCTTATTGGGGGCTTGTTCAAATGAGCCCTTGATGATAGAATAACCCTTTTCCTAGTCTTGGATGACTCCTGATAAGAGGGGGAATGTAGAAAAATTTTCTTTTCCTTGTGAGCGGTTCCTAAAGCAGCTCTGGAGGGATGAGTGTGAAATAATTGGAACTCTGACATCTGGGCTCCACATCCACCTTGAAAGTGAAGCTGGGTCGTGCTCCGTGTGACTGGTGGTGTGTCTGCCTGAGGAGGGCCCTGCTGTGAGAGATCACAGTACACACTTTTCAGAATTGTGCAATTGGCCATTATGGTTAACAGAATTTTTCGAATAGGATAGTCCAGTTCCTTATAGAGAGTCTTTATTTTGAATCTTTAAAAAGAATGAGGGCTTTTCTAGAATGTCCTATGTATTTATCCTCACTGACTCACTCTCAGCCACTGGAAAACATCCAACTTTCTTATCAGGAAGCACAAAGCTTGCTGTGAACTGGCCCCTGCCTTTCTCTGTAGTCTCATCTACCCCCACCACCACCCCGCCCCAGTCCCTAGCTTATTATTTTTCTTCCTTACTGTTTGGTGTGTGTGTGTGTGTTAGTTGCTTCAGTCTTGTCCGACTCTGTGACCCTATGGGCTGTAGCCCGCCAGGCTCCACTGTCCATGGGATTCTCTAGGCATGAATACTAGAGTGGCTTGCCATGTCCTTCTCCAGGGGATCTTCCTGACTCAGGAATCAAACCTGCATCTCTTTATGTCTCCTGCATTGGCAGATGGGTTCTTAACCCTTAGTGCCACCTGCGAAGCCCTCAATGTCTTATTTGCCCTCAAACCTACCCAACTGGGCATCTCCCTCTCCTTCTGCCTGATAAGCTCTTTCCCTCTTTATCTGCTTGGGGTACTTCTATTTTTCCTTCAAACCCAGCTCAGGCAGTCTTTCCTTCAAGCTTTTCTTGATACTGGGCACTGAATTGCATCTGTCTTTGCACGGCTTCTCCTGCTGTGCTTTCTGCACTGTGTTCCCTGTGCCTCCAGCTGGCTGGCCCGCCTGAGTGTAGGAGCCCTTCAGTACAGACAGCTTCTCACAGCTCTGGTTGTACCATGTGCCTGGACCATGTTTTATACCCAATGAGTGGTGGATGGTGGTGGTGGTGATTTTGGATTTCATTGAATTTGCTGTCCAGGCATAATGGAATACTTTCTAGCTGAACCTTGAGTATTCTGCTGTCCTGCAAGGGGATTCTCAAACCTAAAGAAGGTATACTTCCTTGCCAGTGACCAGATGGTGGTGGGTCATCCCTGGGGTCCCTTGATGCCTTGAAGGAATGTGGTGGAGGTGGAGGGGAAGGGGGTGGTGGTGCCTTACCATTTCTCCAGGTTAGACATGTCTTCACACCAGCCTTTATACCAGTAACCAAGGGGACGGGCGGGCTGGAAGGCCTTTGGTCTCTGTAATCTCCACGACTGTGTTGCCACCACTCTCATCCCCATCCCTCTTCTACTTACTGCTTTTCCTGCTATTTCCCTGCTACATTTTTCTGCTTTTTCCATTTTCTCAGATCTTCAGCCTCCTCATTCCTCTCCTCTTAGGCTTTTTAAGCCCTGATGGAGTTATCGTCAGGCAATCCAAAACACACCTTTTCTTCAAGTGTTTGATTGAAGGCCTTACCCTCAAGTGTTTCCTTTTTTCTGGCCACAGTGTCAGTCCCTCGATGCTCACGGAGGCTTGGATCGCATTTTCCGTTTACTAGGCTTAATTCCATTCCACATTCCTAGAGAACCAGTTGCAGAATTGCAATTGTAATTGAGAAATTATCAGACAGTGAAGGGGAGTGGCTGGGGAGGGTTGGCTGAATTTGTGCAGAAGCCCAGCGCCCAAAGACTCTTCACTCGATAAGCACGTGTTTATGTTGGAATATTTATTATTGCCTCTAGTATTTGTGAGGTCCATTTGGGTTTTTATTACACTGCCCTTGTAAGCCAGGCATTGGTGCTGCCTGAATAGGTTTGCTCAGCAAATTACGGAGGAGTGATGGATGAACCCTGGGCTTATCAGACGGGTCGTGTGATCCAGGCACCACAGTTTACGAACCTGCATGCGGCGTGGGCTCTGGTTACATGGTTCGGGAAGTCCTGCTGCTTTTCCGGCGGCGGTCTGATTTAACGCATACCCAGGGGTGCTCTCTCTGTCTTGTTCTTTGTGCCAATTTCCTTTTCCTTCTGCTCGGATTTATCCATAACGCCTGTTGAAATGGCATTTTTGAGCTCAGTAAATCTGTTAATGCGTGTGTAATGCTCAGGACAGGAACTGGTACACAGAAAGCACTCTATACACATTAGCTGTTGTAATTGTTGTTTTTATTTAGAGTCTCTCCGTTGTGTCTCCCCCATCTCTCCCCCTTCTGGTAGCTGTGCTTAGTGAAATAGGAAAACACAGTTCCCAGGGATGAGGAGAGGGGCCACTGACTTTCTCTGTTCAGCCCTGTCCGGGGGTCTCAGAAAATCTGCAGAAATCGGAAGGTGAAGGCACACACTTACCCAGTAATCACTCGAGGCCATTTTTTTCAGGAGCTTTTGGTCCATCTTGCTGCTGACTCTCACTGGGGATTTGGGCTCCAACAGGTAAAGTGGCTGAGAGCCAATAAAGAGTATAGGAAGGCACTCTTAAATAAGTTGTCATGAGCAGTATTTAAAATAACAGTAACATGATAACAGGTGATCACCATGATAGCTCCCATTTATCAGATGCTTCTTATGCACTTCTGAGACGTGCTTGACATGCATGGGAACTTATAACCCTCCGAGCCATACAGGTTCATGTTACAGATAGGAAACTGAGGTGCCCAGAGGCTATTTGTCCATGTGATAAAGCCAGAGATGGGAACTCAGTTCTGGCTCTAGAATTGTTTCCTTGTAATCACTGGTCCATGATCCACTAGCCCAGGTATCTTGACACTGGATTATACAGACCTCTGGGGATACATGAAGCCTTTCATGGAGTATGACAGGTGCGGGTAGTTTTAAAGGGGAGTCAACATCCAGAATTTTGACCTCGTATGTGGACGCTTTCTTGAAATTGATTGGACTGACACCACCACTTCCACCTCCCCTTTCATAGTCCTTTGTCTCCATTTTATAAAGCCACATCTCTTGTCCAGCACTAATCTTACTGACGTACATTGCTCTGAGTACAAAATCCTTAAGGGGCACTGAACAAAGGAACTGTTTGAATTGGTGTGTGGGAAACTTCTAAATAAGCAAGGCACTTCTGCAAGGCTGCCTCTTCCTCCTTTTTTTACCTGTTTAAACTTGGTGCTAAAAACAAGGCATTTGGGTCCCTTTCGTATACTAAGGAATGCTATAACAATTTCAGATCTTAAAAAATAACTTGCTTTTAAATCTTTAAAAATGAATGATAGGTATCAGATTTAGATTCCATTTAAAAATATGATGTGAAAGTTTTATTTTAAAATGTTTGTGTTTACCATATGCTCAAAATTCTGTTCTTAGAAGGTACTCAGTTTATAATGAAAACATTAGACAGTAGCCTAAAAATAGGCGAGGTTTTCAAATCTCAGAATTCAAAAAAAGCTTGAAGATCACTGTAGTGTACTTCTTCCTAAGATACTGCAGTTCAGAGGGGACAGTTCTAAAGTTGTTTTCTGCCACAGACCCTTATACACTACTGTATGTGTTTTGTTTTTTTTTTCCCCATAGAATTTTAGCAACATCAATGTCTTCCCAGGTAGCTCAGCTGGTAAAGAATATTGCCTAGAATGCAAGACCCTGGGGTTTGATTGCTGGGTCAGGAAGATCCCTTGGAGAAGGGATAAGCTACCCACTCCAGTATTCTTGGGTTTCCCTGGTGGCTCAGATGGTAGAGAATCTGCCTGCAATGCGAGAGACCTGAGTTCGATACCTGGATTGGAAAGATTCCCTGGAGGTGGGCATGGCAACCCACTCCAGTATTCTTGCCTGGAGAATCCCCATGGATAGAGGAGCCTGGCGGGCTGTAGTCCATGAGGTTGCAAATAGTCAGACAAGACTGAGTGACTAAGCACAGTGCACAGTGTTTTCAAGGCTCCTTCACTGTACTCCTGATTATGTTGTTGTTGTTGTTCAGTGACTCAGTCGTGTCTGACTCTTTGCGACCCCATGGACTGCAGCACTCCAGACTCCCCTGTCCTTTACTATCTCCTGAAGTTTGTTCAGATTTATGCCCATTGAGTCAGTGATGCTAACCATCTCATCCTGATTAAGCATCCTTCAAATTGTACAGAATTTCAGTAAAATGCAATCATACTTTAAATTTTGATGAAACTTTTAAGTATGTAACTAGATATGTGATCTTGTATACCAGAGTGCCTAGTGACTCAGCAAGGACTGTTTCAGGCACAAGTGATAGAAACCCTATTCACACTGATGTTAAAGAAAGAGAAATGGACTTTATCTGCTTCAGTAACTAGATTCTAAAAGGCACCTTCAGGTAGTGCTGGATCCAGGTCCTCAACCTTCATCATGAAGTCCTTGCTCTGTCTCTTGACTCTGCTCTCTTCTCAGGCAGAATGTCCCCATGGGATGGCAGGGATGGTCCTCAGGAACCTCAGGCTTACATCCTATCCATCTCAGCATCGCAAAGGAGAGCATCTTTTCCCAACAGATGTGATGGAAGTCCTGGCTGTGAGCCGATTGGAAGGGCCAAGATCACATCCTTGAACCTGATCGGGAGAGACGGGATCCATCCTATTTGAATTGCTTGGAGAGAGGAGACAAGGTGGTTCTGAAGGAGAAGCTGAGCAAACAGAAAACCCCAACATGTTCAGTAGGAATATTAACCCGAAGACCTTGAAGATCAAATGAACTACAGGTGTCTTCTCTAAAACTCTTTCACTCTCCTGGGCATGCATCTTCCCTTCCACGCATTACCAGCCAATACTTGTACTTGTTGTGACACCCATCTGCCCATCGACAAAATGACATTAGTGATACCGTCTGTTCCCTGCGTTGGTAATCTCAAGACTTTTAAGGCAGTGCCAAAAATCCCTGACTTAATGTATTTTGTGATTTTTTTTAAAGCCATTAGTTATGCAATTAAAGAAAAGAAATTAAAAATCATGGAACTCCATCTGTGTTAGTTTGCTAGGGCTGCCATAACAAAGTACCAGGGACTGGGTGGCTTAAACAAAAGAATTTTGCTTTCTCACAGCTTAAGAGGCTATAAGTCCCCAGATCAAGTTGTCAGCCATGTTGTCTGTCCCGAGGCCCCTCGCCTTGGTTATGAGACAGCCATCTTCTCCCTGTGTCTTCACGTGGCGTTCCCTATGTGTATATCTGACACATAGTCATACTGGATTAGGGCCCATGACCTCATTTAACCATCATCCTCTCTTTAACCTATTCTCAAAATACAGTCACTTTCTGAGGTCCTGGGTGTTAAGATTTCAGCATGTGAATTTGTGGGGGATTCCTTTCAGTCCATACCATACCTGTTATTTTAACTCTGTGCGTGGGTTATATTTTGAAAAATAATATGAATGCACACACCTTTTTAAAAATCCAAATTAGTAACAGGTTCACCTGTGCAAACACAAACTAACAATTTTAAATTGGACACAGTTTGTTATTTGAGTATAGTTTCCTTTGAATAGGATCAGAGAGAAGACAGAGTAGAGATGACACCTGGTTGTGAGTTTGTCAAAGTTGATTGGGATCAGAGAGTAGGAATCTGGACCTTGCTCATCCTTAAGCTCAGTGCTGCCGCTGTTATTGTAGTAACAACTTCCCTGATCTGGCTGGGAGCTCTCCTTGTACCAGAGCTGGTGTGTGTTAGAGAGAATCTTGTCATTCTACTTTTTATGTCTTAGGGAGCAAAGATTGTACACAAGGGGCTTAATGAGTCACTTTGACCCAGGTCCCTGAAGGACCGTTATTGCATCAGAAATCGCTTTCCATTCGCATCCAGGGCTCAGCCTCTTTAAACGCCGCAGATGACAAACCAGCCCATTATTCTCTTCTGCTAAGCAGTTGTCACTGTTCTTTTCCCAGCATTAATTATTGTTTTAATATGGCTTGTGTGTTCATTGTCTGGTCTGTCGATGTTTGTAATGGAACATCACAGCCAAAAGGATGTGGAGAGTAGGTAGGAGCTTGTCAAAACGGTAATCTTTTCATGTCAGAAACCAAAAAATCCCCCACCTGAATTTAGCTTGCCTACAATCCAGAAATTCCAAAGCTTCAATGCTTTGCAAAGCAGTTTGCTACAGGATGTGTTTGAAGTGCACATGTTACCTGGGAGGAGGATGAGGTTTCGAAAAACCCATCCACATAGCATCACCCCTTCAAATGCCAGTGTGGATGGTGGTAACTGATTTGGAGACTGACTTATTAAGAGTAAATCCCAGTGAGAGAACAGGACCCAGGAGCAAGAAGTTTTGACTGAGCACAGTGTTATTAGACGGCTCATCTTGGATGAGGCACCTTCCTACACTGTATGGACTACATACGGCTGCTGTAACAAAGCACCGCAAACTCAGGGGCTTAGAACGACACAAGTGCAGGGTTTCACAGTTCCGAAGGCTAGAATCCAAAATCAAGCTGTCCCCAGGTGTCAGCAGGGCCACAGTCTCTGTGTTGGCTCTGGGGGACAATCCTTTCTTGCCTCTCCTAACTTCTGGTGTTTGCCGACAGTCCTTGACAATCCTTGGCTTTGAGATGCATCACTCAGGTCACATGACCATGTTCTCACGGTGTGTTTTCACATCGTTTTCCCTCTGTGTGAGTCCCTGTGTTCAGATCTCCCCCTTTAAAAGGACACAGATTATACTTGGTGGCTCAGTAATAAAGATCTGCCTGCAATGCAGGAGACACAGGAGATGCAGGTTCTATCCCTGGATCCGGAAGGTCCCCTGGAGGAAGAAATGGCCGTCCACTCCAGTATTCTTACCTGGAAAAATCCCATGGACAGAGGAGCCTGGCGGACTATAGTCCACAGGGTCGCAAGGATTCAGACATGACTGAGCGACTGAGCACCCATGCAATCATTCTGGATTAGGGCTCAGCTCAGTGACTTCATTTTAACTTGAATCCTCTGTAAAGACCTTCTTTCCAAATACAGTCACTCTCTGAGGCCCTGGAGGTTAGACCTTCATCATATCTTTCTTGGGGAAATGCAGTTCAACTCATAACTCCACAAGCTTTATTTTTCCTCCTCTAGGAAACGAGGTACACCTTCAGCCTAAGGTTCAAACACAGTCACAAGAGAAAGCACCCTAGGAAATACAACCCCTGGATGATGGCAGAATGCCCCGTGGGACGTTAGATGTCTCTTATTACTGCTGTATGGTATCTAGTGAGTGTTTGGATCTGATACTCGTGACTTCTGTTCTATGCAGGTTTTCTATGGTAAGTCCTCCAGGGGTGCTGTGAATGTTTGACCCGGGCTGTGTGCTCAGTGGAAACTTGGAGCAACTTGTAAGCTGGCAAGACTTGCAGGGGAAGTGCCACCCTGAGGGTCGAGCTGTGGCCCCGTGTAGACTTTCTGACAGTTGTGTCGGCTGCTTCATCCTGACTTGTCCATTCGCTGTTGCCTCGTAGGACTGTTTGTTTGTAAATCCTGAGATATCTGTCCCAACTCTTGAATCCTTCACGGAGAGCATGGGAATGTGTAGTAGTTTTATTGGTTTCTTTTCAAGAGTTGTGTTTTGGTATTCATAAGAGGTTCACTGGGGCAGAGGCTAAGCGTGTTTTCAGAATACGTTTCTCTTTTGCCTGCTGCTAGTAACTTGCAGTGATAAGGAAAAAGCGACCCAAAAACAGGCCAAAAGCAACCCTTAAAGCCCTCACACTGACACTTAAAGGATTTGGTGTCTCTAATTGCCTTTTACATAAGGCACAGGCATGTATTGCTATCTGATATATGTACATATAGGTGTTTTCTTTGAAATGCTCAAAGTTGCACAGAAATCTCACTTTATTGGTTAGTTTTAGCTCTCTTCCCATTAGCTGGATCCAGGTTTTTTTTAGAAGGGGCTACAGGTCCTGGGGGCCACTTGGCTTCACTTCATTTCTTCACTCACTCATTCAGTGAACACACTGCCTTTGGTCATCCGTATGTGCCAGGCACTGAGCTGAGCTCTGCAGCGGAAAGGAGAGCAAGGGCCCTGGCTGAATGGAGCTTTCACCGTGGGTGGCCTGGTTCATTGTGACCAGGTTTGCTTATCTCCCAAATCTCCATCCTCTTTGCAGGCAAACCTGCCTCCTCTGCCACCTGCCCCCTGCATTCTCGGCTAAAAGCTACCATATATCTAACTCCACTTGGTATTTATTGGGTTGTTACACCAAATTTTGCAAAGCCAGAGGCATCACCTGGTTAGAAGGAATCGTCTTTATTCTGCTCCCCAGAGGCCACTCAGTAGGCTTTGATGATCCGTAAAACCGAGCTCCAAATCTAACATGGGAGCTTATAACTTATTTTTTGCCTTTGAGCTCTTTATAGAGTATTTTGAGAGTTGGGCACCATCAGGCGGGTTTTATGTTGCTGCCTCTCGGATGGGTGATGAAGTTCTGAGATCAATTTTGTTATATGACAGCCTCCCACAGCACGGCTGTTGGAAGCATGACAACATGAGAAGTGGTCTTTTCATGGCATGATTTCCACGTGGTAATTGACATGGGGCTTCCCTGGTAGCTCAGATGGTAGAGAATCCAGCTGCAATGCAGGAGACCCAGGTTTGATCCCTGGATGGGGAATATCTCCTGGAGAAGGGAATGACAACCCAGTCCAGTATTCTTGCCTGGAGAATCCCATGGACAGAGGATCCTGGCAGGCTACAGTCCATGGAGTCGCAGAGTCGGATACGACTGAGCGACTAAACACAATTGAGACAGAGACGCCAGAAAGGGCTATTAGTGTCTCTATGCTGCACACGGGAGTCCACAGCCATCCTCCAGAAGACCCTAAGGGATTTGCTGTCCTGCTTGCTTCTGATGGGGAAGAGTGCATGCTGGTCTCCCTCTTTGGGCATCTGGCTCAGCACATTCTGTCTTTGGGTATCCAGCCTTCCATCCACTTCCTGACGGATAACTCTGCGACAGGACTTGTTTACAGTATTTAGGTTGTGCTGCCTTGAAAGGCAACTCAAGGGGTGAGGGAACAGGAGGGAAGAAGGTTTCTACATGAGGGAGGATGTCTAGGACAGTTGCGTATGTGTTGGTTTTATCTTAAGATGAATCTTGTAATGATTTTATTGAGGAAAAGGTGGAAATAGAAGCTATTATTATCTGGCTTAAAGCTCTTTGCACTCTCTCTGCATCTTAGAGCAATGCAACCTTCCAGCTCCAAAGAGGCTTGTGGACAAACTATTGTTTGGACAGATGGAACACTTCCATCCAGGAGGTCAAAGGACTTGCCCAAGGTCACACCAACTTAATGGTAAAACCTAGGCCCCCTGGGTTCCAAACTCTTACAGTATCCTTCCAGCCCAGGCTGCCTGCCACATGATTTGGTGGCTCTTTAAACATGACTCAGGCTGTTTGGGGGGCAGGTGGGTGCTCACAGAAACAGCACAGCCCTCCTGGAAATAGTTGGGTATCTTTGGAATTGCCACAGCCATGGCCACATTGATGTTAGAAGGAATGTCAGGGCTGGGTCTTGTTTTTTTTCTTTTTTAAAACAGGGGTCTCATTGCTATAATTATCGAATGTATCTTTTAAAGATGAATATAAAACAGCTACCCTCCCAAGCAAATCATAAAACAAATTATGCCCTTGCCACCCAGAACTACAGAGAAACAGCAGGCTCTTCGTGGCACAGAGAGTAATGGCTGCAATATTAAAACAATGATGGGGAAACCAGGATCCAAGAGCCGAAAGGCAGGGAGGGAAACAGTCCCGTAATCCCCCAGGGATAATGGTTCTCAGTGACAGGTTCCTGTGATTTATTGTGCTTAATGTACTTATTTTTATTTGTCCCCTTCAACACAGAGCTTTGTCACTGAAGAGATTTGATAATGGCCTGTTTGTAGTCACTTAGACTCCATAATAAAGCGCCACATTTTGGCTGTCTGGGGATCCGGCGGCCTCATTGGCATTCCCTCTCCAATTTCACCTTCACTGGCTGAGATGGGATAGAGGGAGATAAGGGCTTCTCTGCTGCCCTTGGCGTTGTCCCGTCAGGCCACCCATCCCAACTCCTACCCCAGAGCCAGACTGGCTTGGCAGCTGTCCAGACCCCCCTGCCTCCCTCTCTCATCTGGTGCTACTTGGGGACAGCAGGAAGGAACCCCTTATTCTGCTGTGATCATAGATCTCCTCGACTTTGTTTTCCTGAACCACCAGTGAGAGTTTACTGCTTACAGCTTTGGGGCTAAGCAAAAATAAGAATGGAGGAGTAGACGTGGGAGGTTTTTCAAAAGAATGAGCTTGATTTGAAGGCTGTAGCTAGTCGGGTCGTGGTGGCCAGCTGTTTTGCAGAAATGGGGGTGTCCCCTTCAGCAGCAGTGACTGAGTCAGCCAAAGATTTCATTTCAGCTTCTTCCTGGGTTTTAGGGGACAGGAGCTGGAAGACAGGGAGCATGTCAAAGGACTGGAGAACTGCCCACAACCTGCGAAGGTGTGGGCAGAGAACTCCACGATGCAGCAGTCTAGGGAGATGGCAGGAAAAGAAACTCCAAGTCTTTTCTGATCCCTGTTTGCTCCCTTGAGAACCCCTGCTGGAATTCAGCTGCGGGTCTGGTGGGCAGGGAAGGGGCTCTGATGTGTTGTATCCACACTCGGGCCCTGGGGTGCTGCTGCTGCTAAGACTACTGCTTTCGCTGTGGCTTGTCTGAGGACCAGGAGAGAGCAGATAAGTTTCTAATTACAGAAAACTCAGAGAGCAGAACCCAGAAAGACTCGTTTCAAGTGCAGAATAATAGCAGAAGTCAGGAGCAAGGGTGGGTGCTGGGGGTGGGCAGTGTCCCTGGGCCTCTGTAGGTGGGTCCCTGCAAACACTGTTATGTTTGTACAACATTGCAAGGCAGCGGCACCAGGAGGTCAAAGTGGGACAGGTGATGTGGCTGTGTTACACTGCTCTTGGCTACTTGGGCACTTTTTTTAACTCACTCTCTGCTCCTATAAATCTTAACAGGTTCCCAAGCCACTCTGTTCTAGTAGAGGTACATGGAGCTTCAGCAGTGTTCATAGTACCATGTGATCCAGCAATTCCCCTTCTGGATATATATCCCAGAGAATCAGAAGTAGGGACTTGAATGAATGTTTGAACACCCAGGCTTACACTAGTGTTACTCACAGTAGCCAGAAGCAACCCAGATGTCCACTGATAGATGAATGGAAAAATACAGTGCAGTTATAGCCATACATTGAATGTTGGTGATTGTGGTTCATGGTTACGTGCCTAAGTCATGCCTGACGCTCTCGCAACCCTGTGGACTGTAGCTCACCAGGCTTCTCTGTCCATGGGATTTCCCAGGCAAGAAAACTGAAGTGGAATGCTGTGCCCTTCTCCAGAGGATCTTCCCAACCTGGGGTGGAACCTGGTCTCCTGCGCTGCAGGCAGATTCTTTACCGACTGAGCCACCAATTATTCACCCTTAAAAAGAAGGATTTTCTGATACATGAACCATCCTGGATGAACCTTGAAGGTATCATGCTATGTGAAATAAGCCAGTCACAAAGGACAGATAATTATGATTCCACTTAGATACCTCAAGTAGTCAGATTCGTGGAGATAGGAAGGTAGAGTAGAGGTTTCCAGGGCCTGGGCCATTAGTGTTTCTGGGTACAGAGTTTCCCCTTGAGAAGATGAAAACTCTGGAGATGGATGGTGGTGATGGTTACATGATAGTGTGAATGTACTTAATGCCACTGAACTATGCACTTAAAAATGGTGAATATGGTTTTATATATATATTACCATAATGAAAAAAAGAAACCGATTCCCTGTATCCCCATGTCCTGATGTTCATGCCCTTGTGTGATAACTGTATCCCCACTGTATCCCACTGTATCCCCAAGGGCATGACTTTCATGCCCTTGGGTAATCACATCCACTTGGGTGTGAGTGGACGGGACCAATGACTCGCCTCACCAACGGGATACAGTAAAGGTGATGGGATGTGATCCCTATGACTGCATTTATTGGCTGACTTTGCTGTAGCGTCTCTCCTTGCTGGCTTGATGCTGTTGGAGAAACCCACATGGCCAGGAACTGTAGGTGGCTTCTAGGAGCTGAGGGTGACTCCTAGTCAGCTGCCAGCAGGAAGGTAAGACGCCCTCAGTCCTATGGATACATGGAAGTGAATTCCGCCAACACCCGCGCTTACAGGTGGATTCTCCCCACCCACCCAGAGCCTCCACCTGGGGACACCTAGATTGTAGCCTTGTGAGTCTCTCTTCTGCTGCAGACCCAGCTAAGCCATGGCCAGACTGGTGAGCCACAAAAACTGTGAGATAAAGTGCTATTTCAAGCCACCAACTTTGTGATAATTTGTTACACACCAATAGCTAACTAAAACACAGCCTCGCCAGAGGCTTTTCTGAATCTGTTCCATCCTCACTTTCTGCCCCAGACAGCCTCAGACCTCTCGCATCCCTTATTGTCCACTGGAAGTCTGTGGATAGCCTGTTTTTCTCTTTTCTACATATGTTCAAATACATTCATTGTTGGGGCCACTTCATCCTTCTGGTTCCTACCTCCTCCCTTCTGGTTTCTGCCTTAAGGGATGTGTCCCGTCCCTTAAGGAAGAACAGTAGGTTTTGTTGTTTGCTGTTTTTATTGAAGTATATTTGATTCGCAGCACTGTGTTAGTTTCAGGTTTGTAGCACAATTTCAGGTTTAGATCATTGTGCTATACACAGCTTATCTATGTCTATATATGTATTTTTTTTCAGATTCTTTTTCCAATATTACAAGATTTTGAGAACAGTGGGTTTTAATGCAGTGACTGAGTCCTGAGACCCAGGATACCACCTCCACCCACCTCTGTGCAGGCGAGCTCTTCTCTCCATCCACTCAGGCATAAACCCATGTCTTCTTGGTCACAATGCTCATTACACAAAATGCAGGTAATCAGATTTTTCTAAGGTGGCTCTAATTTCAAATATTCTGCCTCATTCATTGTCCCCATAAACTTGGCAGCTGTCCCACATATTCTGTGTTGGTATATAAATGCTTATTAGACTGGCTCTCTTATGATAAATTAGTAAAAGCCCCTGCCATGTGAGGGAGGGAGGCATGTGCTATATGTCAGACACTTGATTAATGATTCTCATTGTGTCTTCCTATGAGCCCCAGTGAGGCTGGTATCACAGTGCCTGATTTACAGAGGAGCACACTGAGACGCCGTGGGCTTCATTTTCTTGGCCAGGGTCACATGGAGCTTGTGCATGTCCAGACCAGGATTTGAATGCCAAACTGGGCTCTAACTTACTTGCCTTGCAAAAAGAGTACGGGGGTATTTTTGCCAGATCCTGTGTCCCAGCTTTGCTTGATAATAGAGTTGCTACACACAGGCCACCTGGAAGGTTCTGATGCATCCTTCCTACTGGATCACAGTGGGATAACGTGGAGCTGAGGAGCATAGCTGAAACCTTAAGTTGAAATAGTAAAGGAGCCCAGATGGTCAGGGGTGGAGGTGCAAGCCTGGTGAGGGGAGAGAGTGTTCTAGGTTTCCCGTGTGTATTAGGACATCTGGGAAGCTTTAATGTCTACTGATGCCTGGGCTCATCCCTGGAAATATTGATTCAGCTGGTTTAGGATGCAGCTTGAGTCCTGGGATCCAAAACTCCCCAGGAGATTAGCATAATGCCCCGATTCAGAGCTGTGGAAGGAGGGCCTTTGTATGACGGGCAGTTGGGCAGGAGAAAGAGAAGACAGAGGCTAAGGATGGGGCATGGTTCTGACACCACCACAGTTCCCAGCCCCATTGAGAGGCAGACCCTGTGTTCTTCTAGCCTTGGACTTGTAGAGTCACGTCTCACAAGACTGGCCTCTAGGAACCCAGTTTGGGGACCCAGGGAGGCAGGCTTGTGGTTTCCTAGGGATTTGATAGACCCTCCATTGTTAGTGCCATGAACTCACTCCTTACTCAACACACAGTGAAAGGGATTGAGGACTTGGGGCATGCACCTAAAAGGCCTTAATCAGTCAGCTGTCAGTATCTACATGGGCTGCCTTTTGCCATTGCTCAGAGTGAGTGGTTAAATCTGGGCCTTATGGTTCTTCTGTGTTACTTGAGTTCCCCTGGATTGCAAACACCTCGTAGCTAGGGCACCCCACCTTTGTGTCTGCCAGAGCAAATGACACAATAATTCACCTGTCCTGGGCGTTTTTTGCAATTTCATTTGGTGGTTGATTTTAAAAGCTTTTCAAAGTGAAAGCACAAAGAACCTAAGGTTACTGAGGGAAATGAAACACCTGGTGCTTGTGCTTATCTTTAAGTGTGCAGCTTTCTGTTAACTCGACCCGCTGGTTTCCTCCGTCTGCTCCGTTTTTCCCAATAGCATCACTGTTAATACGATGTGCCGTTTTCTTGAGTATACGCTGATGACTGCAGAAATTTCTGCCCTGTTCTGTCTTGCACAGAAGCCTTTCAATAAATATTTGTGGAGTGAATGAGCAAATGGTGGCTTGTAGCTGGTGTCAGTGGGATCCAGAGGGAGAAATAGACTCATCTAAGACTCATTCCTTGGCTTGAGCTCCAGGAGGGAGCTGTGGGCATTTCTGGGGCAGGGGGACTGGGGAGTTGAAGGTTAATTTTATTTTGCTTCTTCTTTTGGAACAGGTGTCTCCTTTCTCAATTAAAATGTATACATATATATATGTATATTTTTAGCAATTACCTTGTAACAAAAAACGATACTTCTGCAGGTTTTCAATCTTTAATGTCTTCTAAACAGTGCATCTTCCCCTGCTGTGGCTTCAATGATGCATCATTTCATAAGTTCACGGACTTTAATGTGTTTCTGTGGAACCTCTAGTCTCAGCTAGGTAGTTAAATGGAAATTAACCACCATGGGTTTGATTTAAAGTCAACTTTTCACCTTCTGTCTCTTCATCCCCCTCCACCCACCCTATATAGGCAAAACGGTGTCGCATTTTCCTTCTTTTACTGAGCAGGTTGATGTGTGTGTTCTCATGGACTCCCAAGTGTGAATGGATATATTGATTCATTTTATAATCAGAGAGCCATGAAAAAATAACCATGTGTACATACAAGTTTTTGAAATTCCACCTCTCCAGCTAAAGTACAGTGGTGTCTAGGGACCCATCATAAACTAATATTAATGAGAGTGGTACTGATGAACCAGATTTCGGATTCATAATGACTGCTGGTAAATTGTCTTGTGTCTTGAAGATGCTGAAATGTACTCAGTATTCATTCATTCATTCAGTGTCTGAAGATTATTTTATATGAGGCACCTGGGTGGTGGATGTGGTTTGCTGTTTGTATGAATGACCCAATTCTTTTACACCTTTCTGAATTCCTACCCGAAGATCCTATTGTTTTCTGCAACTTTTGACTTTGGGCTTAACGCTGTGGCTTATTTTGAAGGACAAGGCAGAGGTGATGGGGTGTGCTGGATCTGAGCCTAGTCCTTAGAAGACCCTGAGTGTTTCTCCTTTCTCCACACCCCCCACCCTCCCTGGCTTCTCTGCCTTTGCTTTGAGAACAGCATGCCCTAGTAGGCTGGTTGGTCCAGGGAGCAGCAGGATGAGCAACACTCGGGACGGAGCTGCCCAGCCAAGCCTAGAGTCTTCAGTGAGAACCCAAGCCCACCTGAGGTCACCGGAGTTCCAGCCGACCTGCAGATGCATGAGTGAAGATGAATGCTTGTGGCCTCAAGATGCTGCTTCCTGGGGTGGCGTGTTAGGTGGTGTGCTTATACAGCAGATGACTGATAACAGTAAGATATGATATGACCCCTGTGTGATGTGGATCCCGTTTGCAGGAAGAAGTTTAGTGACAGTGGTGGGAGGGCCAGGACAAGATCAGTAACTCTTCCAGGGTAGAGAAAGTGCTAAGTGCCCTCTATGATATGACCCTTGTGTGATGTGGGTCCTGTTTGCAGGAAGAAGTTTAGTGATGGTGGTGGGAGGGCCAGGACAAGATCAGTAACTCTTCCAGGGTAGAGAAAGTGCTAAGTGCCCTCAGAAAGGACTCGATATGAGGGGAATTTAAGGAGGGAGAGTCTTCCGTTAATTTGAAAAGATGCATGTACCCCAGTGTTCATAACAGCACTGTTTACAATAGGCAAGACATGGAAGCAACCCAAATGTTCATCAACAGATGTTGATAAAGAAGATGTGATAAACACACACTGCGTGGCCTATTAGTCATAAAAAAAGAATGAAATAATACTATTCATAGCACTATGGATGAACCTATAGATGACCATACTAAGTGAAGTCAGAGAAAGACAAATATCATATATCATTTATATGTGGAGTCTAAAAAAATGGTACAAAGCAAATTTACTTACAGAGCAAACAGACTCATAGACACAGAAAACAAACTTGTAGTTCCTAAAAGGGAAAGGGAGTGGGGAGGGATAAATTAGGAGTTTAGAATTAGCAGATGCAAACTATTGTTTATAAAATACCAATAGATAAGCAACAAGGTCCTACTTATAACACAGAGAACTAACCATATTCAATATCTTGGAATAGTCTGTAGTGAAAAAGAATATGCGTATTATGTATAACTGGATCACTTTGTATACACCAGAAACTAACACAATATTGTCAGTCAACTACATTTCAATTAAAAAAAGAAAAAGGAGGGGGAGTCTTCTGGGTGAAGGATCAAAGAAAGCCTCATGAGGGTGTGGGCTTTGAAAAGGTGTTTTTAGATGGTGTATCAAAGTTTAGAGTAGAAAGGCATTGACTAGGCTTCTGAATTTAAAATATGTGATGTTTCAAAATTGATTTCTCATCTGAGCCGATAGACTATGACAATTTCCCATTAAATAGCCAATAACTTTGCTTTCACTGTTACCAAAACAAAAAAAGACTCAAGACTTAAAGCTTCATTGGTATCAGAAAGCGACACCCCACCCGCCTTGATAATAGCCAACATTGACAATACTCATCACAAGGAATTATCCCGAATGGGTTTGGCTTACATACTGAGTGCCATGGATCTGCTTGCTTAGCATTTTATAAGCATGATATCATGTAACCCTCTTCATCTTCTTAAAAGACAGTAATAGATACTAATATTAATTCCACTTTCCAGATAAACCAAGCCAGAGAGAGGAGGTTACTTGCTAAAGCCACACCGTGACGTCAAAGTGTCATTCCTGACTCCCTGTACCTAACTCTCCTGTTTGATTGACTTCCTTTCCATTAATTTCTCTATCACCAGCACAAAGCATGAGGCTTGGCACAGAGTAGGTGCTCCAGAGATGTTTGTTCAAGGAAAATATGAATAAATCTCTTAAAAAGGAATCATGGCTTCATCTACATCCAAATGGAAGTCATCGTCTGGTAGAGAGACAGATTCCTGGGCTGATTCTTATAAAACAGGCAAGGTCAGTGGCGGAGAGGTAGGGAATATTGATCAGTATTTGGAAGAGCACAGAGGAGATGCCTTTGGTATAACCTAGAAAGGTAACACCTTCTGGAAATGGTAAACTCTGGAATGAGTCTCAGATAAGGAGCCTGAATTAGACAAGGGAGGTGTAGGTGGCTTGCGTTCAGAGGAGACGTGAGGTTGCAGTTTATAGCTTCTGGAACACAGTAGTTGCTCTGTTATAAATGTTTATTGTTCTGACCTGGTATCTGAAGGAGACACTGGCCATGAACCTTCTGAACTGCTCTGACCAATAAAGCTACAAAGATTGAGTCTTGGCCGTCTCATTACCTCTTTCTTTCCAAATTTCCCAATACTTGTCACATTAGGGAAACTGAGGCAGCACAAAGGGATTATGACCTACTTTGACCTAAAGATCTTGAGGAATTGTTGCCTAATAAGACCAGCTTATAATTGAGATAATGGTCTTGATGAATAGTCCTCAGAATTGTGCAGGTATAAGATACACCTGAAGTAGCCTACTACAAGGTAGCCTCACCTTGAAGGTTTTAAAACTATTTACTGAAGACTCAAATTGACCCAAATCTGAATCCTGGCTTCAGCATTTTCCTGTGAGATTTTGGTGTAGTTCCTTAATAGCTTTCTGAGCCTCAGTGTTTTCATCTGTGAAATAGGGATAAAATCTACATCCTAGAAATATTACTCAGCCATAAAAATAAGAATGAAATAATGCCATCCACAGCAATGTGGATGGACCTAGAGACTGTCATACTAAGGAAGACAGATACATGATACCTGTGAGTCTAAAAGGGATACAATGAATTTATATACAAAACAGAAACAGACTCACAGACATAGAAAACATAGTTAGGGTTATCAAATGGGAAAGAGGGGAAGGGATAAATTAGGAATTTGGGATTAACAGATTCACGCTACTATATATAAAATAAATAACAAGGACCTACTGTATAGCACAGGGAACTATATTCAAATTCTTACGATAAATAACCGATGATGGAAAAGAATCTGAAAAAGATATATGTATGTATAAATGAATCACTTTGTTCTGTACCTGAAACCAGCACAGCATTGTAAACCAATTATTTTGTTGTTTAGTTGCTAGGCTGTGTCAGTCTCTTTGCAATCCCATGGACTATAACCTGCCGGGCGCCTCTCTCCATGGGATTTCCCAGGCAAGAATACTGGAGTGGGTTGCCATTTCCTTCTCCAGGGGTTCTTCCCCACCCAGGGATCCAACCCATAGCTCCTGCATTGGCAGGTGGTTTCTTTACCACTGAGCCACCAGGGAACCAACTATACTTTATTAAAAAAAAAAAAAAAATCCTAGAGTTGTATCAGTTCAGTTCAGTTGCTCAGTTGTGTCTGACTCTTTGCGACCCCATGAATCACAGAGTTGTATAGGTTAATGTAAAAAATAGCTACAATTTTATTTTTTTAAGCACCAACTATGTGCCAGGCCCTCTTTTAAACCTCTGTATGAATGGATCTATTTGACATTTTAAGTTCTTACCAAAAAACCTTATGATGACCTTCACTTTACAACATGGAGTTTATAACTTGCCCAGATTACAGGGCTAGTTAGGGGAGCAACTAAGATTTGAACCCCCAGATTCATGCTCTTCACACCTGAACTGTACTAACTCTGTACCTGGCACACAACAAGCACCCATTGTCCCTTGTCCCCGTTGCCTTATCTCTGCAGGACTGACCACCATTGTTCTCCCCCTGCCCTGAGGACCCAGTGGGTCTGCTGGGCTAGGGAGGTCTCTCAGCACAAGCATGGCGGGTACAGTAAGTCCTTTACATACGAATGTGTTCCCTTCCAAGAGCATGTTTGGAAGTCAGTCCAGTTGGTTCCTAAGTCCAGCAGCATTAGCCTAGGTACCATCTAACACAGTCAGCTATATAGTACTGTACTTTAATTGGTTTATAATACTTTTCACATAAATAGTACATAAAAAGCACAAAAAAATCATTTTTATCTTACAGTACAGTAATTATTACCAGCTACATCCCCATTGCTTTTACTTTTATTTCTGGACATTCTGGGCTTAAAGATTCTGTACTCTGTATTGTGCTATAAAGTACCCAAAAGCACAACCACTTGTAGAGAATGCATACATGTGACAGTGTGCACCAGACACATAACTAACTTACGTGGTTGGATGTGTGAACACACTTGCATCTTTGAAAGTTGAAACGTGAAGGCTCATATGTAGGGATTGTTGTTCAGTTGCTAAGTCGTGTCTGACTCTTTGCAACCCATGAACTGCAGCACACCACCCTTCCCTGTCCTTCACTATCTCCTGGAGTTTGTGTAAACTCCTGTCCATTGAGTCACTGATGCTATCTAACCATCTCATCCTCTGTCACCCTCTTCTCCTCCTGTCCTGAATCTTTCCCAGCATCAGGGTCTTATCCAGTGAGTCAGCTCTTCTCATCAGGTGGCCAAAGTATTGGAGCTTCAGCTTTAGCATCAATCCTTCTGATGAATATTCAGGGTTGATTTCCTTTCAGGTTGACTGTTTTGATCTTACTGTTTGCCTATGTGTTTATCCTGTGAGATTGCACAGTTCACTGGGGCCGGGGCTGTGTCTGGTTTCCTGGACCACATTGTATTTCTGGTCCTAAGCTTTGTCCCTTTTCTACATTGAGCACTCAGTAAATACTCAAGGAATAAATATACTTTTGTTCACTTCTCTCCCCACCACCCACCTGATCTTCTGGTTACTCCAGACCATTCTCCACTCAAGGTCTGGCTCAAACGATCCCATCCCTTCTCTTGGAGAAGCTAGCAGCTAGAACCTGTCTGTGATGCTGGCATTTTATGTCGGTGTGTCTGTGGGTCTTGGGGTCTCCTTTCCTCCCCACTGGTGAGCCCCTGGGGACCCCCAGAGCCCACCTCCCCACATTGAATATTCTCCATCAATGGTGTTGACGTAAGTTGATCGAACAGAGGCCCCTTTTGAAGAGTCTGACCTCTGCCTCTGCTAGAATTTCAGAAGGGACCAAGAAAACAAAGTTTGTTTATGGAAGCCCTTCTGCAGAATTTCCAAAGATGTATTATTCCAGTTTCAAATCTCAAACTTAGGAATGGATGGATTCCAAAGCTTGCATTTTCTTTTCTCCAATTGAGAAGGCTGTCACAGATGCTGGGGAGTGGTGGTCAATGTACAAGAGGCTGCCTAGCCCGGGAGAGAGCAGTCTTCCTGGACCTTTGCCATGAGAATCATCAGAGAGCTGCACTTGCAAACCTGACAATTAAAACCGGAAGATGAGAAGATTGAATAAGAATCATTTTCATTTATATTGAATGAAGGGGCTTGAGGAAAGGCTTCTGTAATTAAAAGGAGAACCATGGTACTTCATAAAGGAGCTTGAGGAGAGTTTTAGAGGCTCCACAAATTTCACTGCAGCCAGTTCTGCTTCAGAAGATAGGATTCTCTTTGGGGGAATGAATTGATGTCCTGTGCAAAACTTAAGTTTTAGGGTCAGGTCAGACCTCAATTTAAATAAGGTCCTTGCATATATCCAGAGAAAAAAATTATAGTTTGAAAAGATATGTGTACCCCAATGTCCATAGCAGCATTGTTTACAATAGCCAAGATGTGGAAGTCACTCAAGTGTCCAGAGACAAATGAATGGATAAATTTGTATATATACAATAGAATATCATTCAGTCAGAAAAAAGCAATGCCATTTGCAGCAACATGGTTGCATGTAGAGACTGTCATATTAAGTAAAGTAAGCCAGACAAGGACAAATCCCATATGATATCCTTTATATGTGAAATCTGTTAATAAAAATGACACAAATGAACTTATTTACAAAGCAAAGAGACTCACAGAGAAAACAGATTTACAGTTACCAAAGGGCAAAGGGGGGGAGGGATACATTAGGGATTTGGGATTAGCTGATGTATACTATTATATATAAAAATAAACAAACAAGGACCTACTGTATAGCACAGGGAATAATACTCAATATCTTGTAATAATTTATAAGGGAAAAGATTCTGAAAAAAGAATATACACACACATATAAAAACTAACAACATTGTAAACCAACCTTAGTTTCTGAAAATTAAGGAAAAATAGGAAAAATAAATTGTACCCTTGACTACATGTGCATCTGACTTAAATCTGCTGAGCACCACCGATTTAGGATGAAGTATTTGTCAAAACTGTTCTGAGGATTGTGTGAGCATATATTTGAAGGTGCTCTGTAGGTGGGAGGGGCTCCAATGTTGGCCGCTTTCCTACCCCCATCCGTGATACAGAAACACCCTTCTTACATTGATCCACCAAATGCACAGCGTTTCCTGGATTGGAAGGACCATGGAGAGGCAATTGAAAATGAAGCAGGGAGGGGCTTTTTAGAGGCTGTCAAAGATTTTGACAAAATTGAAGAGAAGACTTACTAGGAATTTGTTTCTCCAACAGTGTGGGCTTGCAGGTGTTCTCGGAGTCACTTTTTAAAACTGTGCCAAGTCGTGTCTGACTCTTTGTTGCCCCATGGATTGTAGCCCACCAGGCTCCTCTGTCCGTTGAATTTTCCAGGTAAGAATACTGGAGTGGGTTGCCATTTCCTACTCCAGGAGATCTTCCAGACCCAGGGATCAAACCCATGTCTCCTGCATTGGCAGGTGGATTCTTTACTACTATTCCCATTTTTTTGTTTTTCATTGACATGATTTAAATTGACATGTTGATGTCATCTTGATACAAGTACTCTCTGGGTTATTCACATGACCACAAATGGCCAAATACTGCTGGATGGGTACACATCCTGTGCCATAAATATTGGGTTTGAAGTAAGCTCTGCTACTTCCTGGCAGAGACTCAGCTTCCATGTGGGTGAAATAGGGGTAGTAGTGTTTCATCAGGGCACTGGGATGAAAGGAGTTGTCATCTGAAAACATCCCCATTCATCCCTCAAGCACAGTATTCCTGCCTGTTAAGTCGCTTCAGTTGTGTCTGACTCTTTGCAACCCTATAGTCTGTATCCCTCCAGGCTTCTGTGTCCATCGGATCCTCCAGGCAAGAATACTGGAGTGGGTTGCCATGCCCTCCTCCAGGGGATCTTCCCAACCCAGGGGTTGAACCCATGTCTCTTATGTCTGCTGCATTGGCAGACAGGTTCTTTACCATTGATGCCACCTGGGAAGCCCTTTTAATATTCCTAGTCCCCCCAGATTCTTACCTGTTATTTAATTTTTTTAAGTTTTATTTATTTATTGGTTTATTTTTGGCCATGCTGGGTGCGTTGTGGGTCTTACTTGCTGTGCACAGGCTTTTCTCTGATTGTGGTGAGTGGAGGCTGCTCTCTAGTTGTGCTGCTCAGTCTTCTCGTTGCAGGGGCTTCTTTTGTTGCAGAGTACAAGCTCTAGGGCTTCAATAGTTTGGTGCATGGGCTTAGTTGCTCTGTGGCATGTGGGATCTCCCCAGATCAGGGATCCAAACCATGCCCTGTGTATTGGCAAGTAGATTCTTAACTGCTAGACTACCAGAGAAGTCTTGTTCTTTTATTTAAAAAAAATTTTTTTTTCCAAATAAATAGTCTCCCCAACGCATGTGCTGTTGGTATGATGACGGACTCAGGTGACCACCTCTATGCTGGGCAAGCACCTTAGAAGCACAGGGAGCTTGGGCTTCAGAGCCAGGAAGGAGGTGGTTTTGAGTCACTGGGAAAGCTGGAGGTGCTCCTGTCACTGTCTCTCAGACATGAGGCTTGGCTTTTGATGTCAGTGCATGGGTGCCACCAAGATGGTGACTTGTGGGAAGTGGGGGGGCCTCTCTTCCCTGGGCAGGCAGATCAGAGACTGTGGTGTGGCCCCCAGTGGTGTGAGTAGCAACCTAGAGCATCTGGTAGCTCTGCAGGGTGGTGGCATCTGTGCTTTGAGGTCCTGCCCCATCTGGTCCTGGGCTTCCCAGGTGGTGCTAGTGGTGAAGAACCTACCTGCTGATGCAGGAGACATAAGAGATGTGGGTTCGATCCCTGGGTGGGGAAGGTCCCCTGGAAGAGGGCATGGCAACCTACCCACTCCAGTATTCATGCCTGGAGAATACCACGAACAGAGGATCCTGGCAGGCTACAGTCTCTATGGGGGTCACAAAGAGTCAGACACGACTGAAGCAACTTAGCATACAGGCACGCATGCATCTGGCCCTGCCCAGCTGGTTGATCCCTCGCATTGCTGTAACACTCCAGCCAAACTCACAGTCACTCAAATGTGACATGGACCTTCCCACGTCAGGCGCCTTGTAGGGCTGGCACGGTTCTGGGGCCTCAGAAGAGACGTAGAGGGTGATACGTGGGCAGCTTCTCCTGGATGGACTCACCTGAATGTAGTATGTAATGAGCATGATCTTTAATGCCAACAGAGGAAAGGGGTCCCGGGTACGTGTATGGAGACCCAGGCCTGTGTCTTTTGCAAATATACAAGTGCTTTCTTTAAAGTGATGTGTTGCCCAGGCTGGAGGGACAGCAGGTCAGTGATGACTAGTTGATGGGAGGAAACCCATGTGGATTAAGGCCCATTCTGTGGGCTCAGTTCCTGCCCTCATGGGTCTTAAGCTCTGGTTGTGATGGAGAGAGGTGGTGCGATGAGCAGAGACCACCCTGTGGCAGTTGTTCAGTCGCTGAGTCACGTCCGACTCTGCAGCAAGCTGGTCTTCCCTGTCCTTCACTGTCTCCTGGAGTTTGCTGAAACTCATGACCATTGAGTCAGTGATGCCATCCAACCATCTCATCCTCTGTCGTCCCCTTCTCCTCCTGCCCTCAATCTTTCCCAGCATCAGGGTCCTTTCCAGTGAGTCAGCTCTTCACATCAGGTGGCCAAAGTACTGAAGTTTCAGCTTCAGCATCAGTCCTTCCAATGAATATCCAGAGTTGATTTCCTTTAGGATGGACTGGTCTTTCATTCAAATCTTAATTTTTTTTTATTCGTTCGCACAGATATTTATTGAATCCTGTGTGTGAGTCACTGCTCTTGCACAATGGATCTATTAATAAACTGAGTGGTAGAGGGCCCTATCCTCAGGGAGCTCATCTTCTAGTTGAGGGAGGGATGTGTGTGTGTGTGTGTGCATGTGTGTGTTTATGGTGGTGGTGGCTAGAGTTTGCAGGTTTAAGTTGGTCACAAAGGGATTCTCAGAGAAGGTGATTTGAGCAGACACCTGAGAAGGTGAAGAGATGAGTCATCTGGAGACATCTGGGGGAAGAGCTAAAGCTGAGGTAAGTGCAAAGGCCCTGAGACCACTTCTCAGTTGCTGACTGAGAGACCACAAGGCTGTCACATGGCTGCAAGGGAGGGAGCAGGTCCTGGAGGATGAGGTCCCAGGGGAATGGGGCTCAGTTCAGGACTTGTCTGTGGCTCAGCCGGTTAAGAATCCACCTGCAGTGCAGGAGATTTGGGTTCGATCCTGGGTGGGAAGGATCCCCTGGAGGAGGGCATGACTCTCCACTCCAGTGTTCTTGCCTAGAGAATCCCATGGACAGGAGCCCAGCAGGCTACAGTCCATGGGGTTGTCGAGTCAGACACAACTGTGTGACTAAGAGGTGTAAGCCCTTGAGGGCCAGGGTCAGTGGATCAATGGCATGAGTTGCTCATCACAGGCACTGGTACCTCTCCTATGTTGAGAGTCGCCCATCAGGAGCAAAGATGAGGAGGGGTGCCATGTAGGAGGGGCTTCAATTCAGGCAGCACTGAGGATGACCTGGCTAGGGTGACACTGGTAGAAGGCGTTGAAAAATGTTGGTTCTGGGTTTCCCTGGCTTACATCTCTGCTATCCTGGGCGGGCCACTCAGTGTCATTGACTTTCCATTTTCTCTATGCTGCAGCAGAGTTAATAAAACCTGCCTGGTCAGAAAGAAAAAAAAAAAACAAATATTGTACATTAATGCATATATATGACATCTAGAAAGATGGTAGGAAGAACCTATTTGCAGGGCAGCAGTGGAGACAGCCACAGAGAATGGGCTTGTGTGCATAGTAGGGGAAAGAGAGGGTGGGATGAATTGAAAGAGAGCATGGAAACGTACATTACCGTATGTAAAATAGATAGCCAGTAGGAATTTGCTGTTAAGAGGCAGGAAGCTCAAACCCACCAGGTGCTCTGTGACAGCCTAGAGGGGTGGGATGGGGTAGGAGGTGGGAGGGAGGGTCAAGAGGGAGGGACATATGTATACCTATGGTTGATGCATGTTGATGTATGGCAGAAACCAACACAGTATTGTAAAGCAATTACCCTCCAATTAAAAATAAATTTAAAAAGAGAAACCCTGCTGCACAGGGTGGTTACAAGGCATCAGCCAAGCATTGGCCTGGCTCTGGAGGGGTCCTGCCCTTATGTCGCTGGTGCTGGAGGTTCATGTGTCACTGCTTCCATCACATCACAGGGAAAGGCTCTTATGTGGCTCAGGCTGCTGAAGCATGAAAACTTCATGCTGCGCAGGATCCTCCAGCGTTGGCGGCCGGAGAGACCTTTAGAAAAGTTCTAACCTGACCTTCTCGTGTTATTGATTCGGAAACTGGGGCCCAAAGTGATGAGTTTTCCCATTTTCCACATAATTTGTCCAGCTGTATGTCACATCTCACAGCCCCTGTGGATTTGTGAGGAGGCCGGTGACTTGTGGTCCAGTGTGAAGAAAATTGGATTATGGAGTGATAAATTAAAAAGAGTGCTCTATCTGTCTGTTGAACTCCCTGTAACTTTGGGTTCCTGGAGTTCAAGGTAATCCTAGAAAAGAAAGTAGAAGAAGGGTGGAAGAAAATAAGTTTGAGTTCCGGTTTGTAAGCAGGGAATACACTCCTGTTGGTGCAAGACTGAATCTCAGGAATTTCCTACAGATGCTGGAGTGGGGTAGTTAAGTGCATTTGATTGCTCTGAAGAATGTGTGGAACTTGGAATTTGAAAAGTGCTTTATTTACCCTTTGTTAATTACTTTATATGACTAGGTCAACACTGCTGTTCAACAGGAGACCCCATGCTTTCCTTGCAGAATTCATCCTGGGTGTTTTTCCTACACTCTAACCATGATTCCTGCTGGGAAGTCCCCTGACCCCTTTCAGGGGTGCTAGTGGCCTGGCCAGTCTGGAGAGAAGCTGGGCCAGCTTTAGACACAGGTTCACTTGCATGAGGTCATAGGCCTTCGTCATGATGCAGATGGACAAGGAGTACGGAGGAACAGAGGCGGTCTTTTTAAAAAAATATATTTTTATTTTTGGTGGCTCTGGGTCTCTGTTGCTTTGTGCAGGCTTTCTTTAGTTGCATTGAGCAGGGGCTCCTCTTCTTACAGTACACAGGCTTATTGCAGTAGCTTCTCTTGTTGCGGAACACAGGCTCTAGGGTGCCTGGGCTTCAGCAGTTGCGGCACACAGGCTCAATAGTTGTGGAGCATGGGTTTAGTTGCCCTGAGGCATGTGGAATCTTCCTGGACCAGGGATTGAACCAATGTCCCCTTCATTGGTAGGCAGATTCTTAACCCACTAGACCACCAGGGAAGTCCCAGGGGCAGTCTTGCTGGTGCAGAAATAGCGTTTGCACCTGCTCTCCAAATGTGCTGGGGTTGACTTTGCTCCATGTCATGAGCCCATTCTGGTTGTTAAACCCTGAGGGCTTTTGCAGCATCAGTCCTGGAGAACAGGCCCCAGAGGTCAGCATCCTGTCCACCCACAGGAGAGCGATCCTCGACTTCAACTCTCTATTTCATCCACAGCCCTTTAACACCTTGTAACAATGTGATGAAACTTGTTTCCCAAACCCTCCAGGTTCAACCAGGATGAGATCGACTTGGTAGATGGGTTCTTCTCCAAACGGGATCCATGGGGTCTGAAATCTGTATATTCTGGGAGAGGGAGATGGTATTTCAACAACACTTTTTAATTAGGGGCTTATATTTTGAGGATAAACAATGAAACAAAACCTCCCTGTGATTCTTGGCTGAACTCATTTGCAATGGAAATGTAGTCTCATAAAACTAGACCTGTGCTTTTTTACCAACTTCCTGCTCTTCTTTAAAAGGGTCAGTTTATTACCCACGTTTGGAAGATTTGATAATCCTAATTGTTTGACCTTCCATTTCTCAAATCCCTCTCTAGGCGGTGAGGCTTAGGTCAGCCTTCCCCCGCAGATGCTCATCTTGCCTTTCAATTCTCTACCTGCTCATTCGAGAGAGCGCCAGAGTGACTTCACCTGGCAACGTAGCACGGGGACTCCTGGGCCGCTGCGGGCTCTGAGCGGCTCGCTCGTTACGCGGGACTGTAAGCCATGTGGCGCGTCTGCTGTGCAGCACTGCTTTTCCGGTCCCAGGGGGCTGGTAACTATGCTTCTGGAAACCTGGTACACGGAGGCATCTGGAATGTCAGCCTCTCCATATGGGAGCCTGTCAGGGCCTGTCATCAGGAGTCGGCCCAGCGGCCTCTGTGGCATCTTTATTGAATGTTTAAAAAAAAAAAAAAAAAAAGCACTACTTATAAAATGAAAGGGGACAATTTGGAAGGGTAACATTCATCCTTTGCAAGCAGAAGCCTGAAAAGTGCATTCTCGTGTATAGGAAATCCCTCCCTCTTCCTTTGGTCCTTGTGCTTCTGTGTTTCCTGCCCGCCAAACGAGACACAGCAGGCAGGAGTGAAGGACAGGGAAAATACCTGCCTCCAACACCTGTGTTCTAAGACGGGCCAAAAATGTTCCAATGAAAAATGTTTTCGAGTTGGAAAGCAAGATCTCGAGGGAGGTTCAGATGAAAACATCTTAAGGTGTGACAACTAGAAGGGTGGATAAACCTTTTCGGCACAGGAAAGAAAACGTCGATTGCATGAGGCTACCTGCTTCACTGAAGTGACTGGCAGGTGGCTGGCAGGTCTGGGGGAGTGAACCAGGCCACATGTAAGAGGCAGGAGTGTGACCATCAAGTCTTGGGTGGCAGGGACTCTGCAGGACTCCTGCAGTGATGATGAGTGAGTCTGGATCTTAGCTCTGTCTCATCCAGCTGGGTGACCCTGGGCAAGTCTGTAGCATATTTCTCCGTTGAGCCTCAGTTTCCTTATCTGAATGCTGGCATAATAACAGGAATCTCATAGGATGGTGAAAGGACTCAGACAAACAAGTACATCAGAGTTCACTCAGGTACCTACCTGCTGTATGGAAGCTATGCATGGCTGAGATTTTGATCAAGACTGTTCTTCCGTCTAATCTGACTCAGACCCAAAGGTTCTGAAAAACATGGCAGTCGCACAAGATCCAAAAGACTGTGATATCATTCCTTTTGCTTCAGCTTACACCTTGTTTTCTTGGCCATCCAGAAATGCTTTCATGTTAGCATGGGTGGGCAAAATTTGGAGTGCTTGATTAACCTTGCAATTAATAAAAGTGGAGAGGTGACAATTGGTGTTACCGAGCTACAGTCGAAAGCATTGCACTTGGCCTTTCTCCATGCAAACAGATTGGTGGAGAAGCCGCCCGTGGGGAAGAACATCAGAATGCAGAAAAGGGAAGCTGGTTGGCAAGAGGGATGCAGAACAAAAACCAGGGTGTCAAGACAGGTTGGTTGATTATTTCATTCAATCAACAGATTATTTATTGAGTACTTCCTATGTGCCTGATACTGTGCCAGGAACTGAAACTGTACATATGGACAAGGTAAGGCTTCTCTGAAGAGGCTCAGGCTGTTGTGGAGGTAATAGACATGTAAGCAATGAACTCTAACACTTAGTGGTAAGTGCAAGATTTGTTGTTGTTGTTTAGTCACTAAGCTGTGTCCGACTCTTTTGTGACCCTGTGGACTGTGGCCCACCAGGCTTCTCTGTCCATGGAATTTTCCAGGCAAGAATACTGGAGCAGGTTTCCATTTCCTTCTCCAGGGGAATCTTCCTGACTCAGATGGAACCCAGGTCCCTTCATTGGCAGGCAGTTTCTTTACCACTGAGACACCAGGGATAGATGAAGTTTAAAGCTCATGGGTGATCAAAGAAAGGAGTGATTGGGTTTATGAAAGAGGAGAGAGATTTTTGACTTTACAGAAAATGTGATTTGAGCCAGACCTTGCTGAGGATGAGGGGGCATTCTAAGCCAGGGGACCATAGGAGCAAAGACTCGGAAGTGTGAAGCAGGGATTCATCATTGTTAACGAGCACTGGGATGGAATTCCAGCTCTGCCACTTCCTAGCTGGGTGACTGGGCAGATCACTGAGCCTTCCTGGGAGTTTGTTTGCTCATCTGTAAAATGGGCATAAAGAATCCAGGTCTCAGGGGGTACAGAGAGGATTCATTCTTAGTTCGTGTAAGGCACAGCTGATCCAAAGTGACCCCTCTGGTAGCAGTTAGAGCCCTGCAGCGGCTCGAGTTCCTTGAGTGATTCCGAGTAAGAAGTAGCCAAGACTGGACTTGTCATTTGACACCTGATCTGGAATGCAAAAGTAGGAAGTCAAGAAACACCTGGAGTTACAGGCAAATTTGGCCTTGGAATATGGAATGAAGCAGGGCAAAGACTAATAGAGTTTTGCCAAGAAAATGCACTGGTCATAGCAAACACCCTCTTCCAACAACACAAGAGAAGACTCTACACATGGACATCACCAGATGGTCAACACCGAAATCAGATTGATTATATTCTTTGCAGCCAAAGATGGAGAAGCTCTATACAGTCAGCAAAAACAAGACCAGGAGCTGACTGTGGCTCAGACCATGAACTCCTTATTGCCAAATTCAGACTTAAATTGAAGAAAGTAGGGAAAACCACTAGACCATTCCAGTATGACCTAAATCAAATCCCTTATGATTATACAGGGGA
>NW_011494899.1:631297-631963 GCF_000754665.1 Bison bison bison
CATGCAAAGATGAGCTCAATAAAGGACAGAAATGGTATGGACCTAACAGAAGCAGAAGATATTAAGAAGAGATTGCAAGAATACACATAAGAATTGTACAAAAAGATCTTCACAACCCAGATAATCACGATGGTGAGATCACTGACCTAGAGCCAGACATCCTGGAATGTGAAGTCAAGTGGGCCTTAGAAAGCATCACTATGAACAAAGCTAGTGGAGGTGATGGAATTCCAGTTGAGCTGTTCCAAATCCTGAAAGATGATGCTGTGAAAGCGCTGCACTCAATATGCCAGCAAATTTGGAAAACTCAGCAGTGGCTACAGGACTGGAAAAGGTCAGTTTTCATTCCAATCCCAAAGAAAGGCAATGCCAAAGAATGCTCAAACTCCTGCGCGATTGCACTCATCTCACACGCTAGTAAAGTAATGCTCAAAATTCTCCAAGCCAGGCTTCAGCAATATGTGAACCATGAACTTCCTGATGTTCAAGCTGGTTTTAGAAAAGGCAGAGGAACCAGAGATCAAATGGCCAACATCCGCTGGATCATCGAAAAAGCAAGAGAGCTCCAGAAAAACATCTATTTCTGCTTTATTGACTATGCCAAAGCCTTTGACTGTGTGGATGACAATAAACTGTGGAAAATTCTGAAAGAGACGGGAATACCAG
>NW_011494899.1:632134-632629 GCF_000754665.1 Bison bison bison
TTGTTGTTTAGTCACTAAGCTGTGTCCGACTCTTTTGTGACCCTGTGGACTGTGGCCCACCAGGCTTCTCTGTCCATGGAATTTTCCAGGCAAGAATACTGGAGCAGGTTTCCATTTCCTTCTCCAGGGGAATCTTCCTGACTCAGATGGAACCCAGGTCCCTTCATTGGCAGGCAGTTTCTTTACCACTGAGACACCTGGGATAGATGAAGTTTAAAGCTCATGGGTGATCAAAGAAAGGAGTGATTGGGTTTATGAAAGAGGAGAGAGATTTTTGACTTTACAGAAAATGTGATTTGAGCCAGACCTTGCTGAGGATGAGGGGGCATTCTAAGCCAGGGGACCATAGGAGCAAAGACTCGGAAGTGTGAAGCAGGGATTCGATCATTGTTAACGAGCACTGGGATGGAATTCCAGCTCTGCCACTTCCTAGCTGGGTGACTGGGCAGATCACTGAGCCTTCCTGGGAGTTTGTTTGCTCATCTGTAAAATGGG
>NW_011494899.1:632729-658423 GCF_000754665.1 Bison bison bison
CCTAGATAGCATATTCAAAAGCAGAGACATTACTTTGCCAACAAAGGTCCGTCTAGTCAAGGCTATGGTTTTTCCTGTGGTCATGTATGGATGTGAGAGTTGGACTCTGAAGAAGGCTGAGCACTGAAGAATTGATGCTTTTGAACTGTGGTGTTGGAGAAGACTCTTGAGAGTCCTTTGGACTGCAAGGAGATTCAACCAGTCCATTCTGAAGGAGATCAGCCCTGGGATTTCTTTGGAAGAAATGATGCTAAAGCTGAAACTCCAGTACTTTGGCCGCCTCGTGCGAAGAGTTGACTCATTCGAAAAGACTCTGATGCTGGGAGGGATTGGGGGCAGGAGGAGAAGGGGATGATAGAGGATGAGTTGGCTGGATGGCATCACTGACTCGATGGACGTGAGTCTCAGTGAACTCCGGGAGTTGGTGATGGACAGGGAGGCCTGGCGTGCTGCGATTCATGGGGTCGCAAAGAGTCGGACACGACTGAGCAACTGATCTGATCTGATCTGATCTGACGGCCTGGTATCAAAAGTGTGAGAACATCTCACATTCTAATCTTACCTCTGCAAATGCTCACTCACACCCTGGTTAAGCCACGTTCCTCCTTGCCCCCCTCGAGGTACCAGTCTTACCCTTTAAAACACAGCTACCCACTGGGGGTCCTGGTGAAAAGTAACAGACAGTTTATTCTTTCCTGGCGTGACTGTGTGGAGAGACCACCATCTCGAAGAGATCAGTGTCTCGAGATTTGGAGACAGGACTGAAATAGAGTCAAGAGCTCAATTCAGCACCTCTCTGGACCCGGAGTCGAATTCTGGCTCTTCCATTGGTCAGCCTCATGCCCTTAGGCGACTCACTTCATCTCTCCCAGGCTCAGTTTCTACATCCATGGAACTTGGTCTAAAATATATTTCTATATCGAGAGGAGACATCTATCTTAAGAACTGGGATGAAAATTCCTTTGAAAGAGAAAACTGCCTTTGTGTACGAAGACATGTTGATAAGCTGAAACAGCGCTGCACAATAGAAATACGTATCAGGTCACATATGAGATTTTAAATTTCCCAGTAGTCATATTAAAAAAAAGAGTTAAAAGAAATAGGTGAAGTTAATTTTAGTAATATGTCAATATAGCCAAAGTATATTAAAAAAATTCTTGAGATATTTTAACTCTTCATTTCATGCAAAGTCTTTGAAATCCGGTGTATGTTTTACATGTATAGCGCAATTCAGGTGCTCAGTAGCCACATGTAGTTATGGCTACTGTATTGGACAGTGTCCACGTTGGTAAAAACCAAAGCCAAATGTAAAGTGGTTCCACAGAGAAAGTGAATTTCCATCCTCCCTCTATCTCCATCCCCATCCCTTCTCTCTGTCTCTCTCTCCCTTATTTGGGTCCCCTTTCTGAGAAGGTAAATGACTTGTGAATGCTCTGGGTTGGTAGGGTTTCATGGGAAAAGAAGACAGGTAAATTTCATGGACAGATGTAGCAAAAGACACAGCTCACTGGGAATTCGCAGAAATTAACGAAAACAGCCAGAGTGCATTAAGTGCCTACTATATGCCAAGCACTGCTCTAAACATTTTACTGCCTCGTCTTATATAATTCTCTCAGAACCCTGAGGGGGAGTCATTACTCCCATTTTCAAAAAGAGAACACTGAGGGTTAGAGAGGTTAAAGAGCTTCACCTAGAGATGATACATGTGCATCAGAGCTCTGCTGTGCTAGATGCCTCAGAAAACCTTGGAGGGAAAAAAAATTATAACGAGACTCTTGGCTTCCAATAGGCATGGACTGGGAGGGAGGGCTGCAGCTGAGAAAGCCCCAGGAATCATATGGAGGCACCTGAAAGGAAGCCTTTTTGAAAGAAGGAGCATTCTTAGTTTTCTTCTTGTCCGGGCCCATGCCTGGCCCACAGTAGCTGCTCAGTGAACATTTGTGCAAGCCAGTGAGGATGGTTTGGCATCACTGGCTGGGACGGCCCTAAATCCACTGGGGGTGGGGGGTCTACAGATGCCACTGGGTCATTATGGGATGGCTTTATGAATAATTTGCCATGGAATTAAAAGATGCTTGCTTCTTGGAAGGAAAGTTATGACAAACCTAGGCAACATATTAAAAAGCAGAGACATTACTTTGCCAACAAAGGTCCATTTAGTCAAAGCTATGGTTTTTCCAGTAGTCATGTGTGGCTGTGAGAATTGGACTCTAAAGAAAGCTGAGCACCAAAGAATTGATGCTTTTGAACTGTGGTGTTGGAGAAGACTCTTGAGAGTCCCTTGGACTGCCAGGAGATCCAACCAGTCAATCCTAAAGGAGATCAAAGCAGTCAATTGTAAAGGAAATCAGTCCTGAATATTCATTGGAAGGACTGATGCTGAAGCTGAAACTCCAATACTTTGTCCACCTGATGCACAGAACTGACTCTTTGGAAAAGACCCTGATGCTGGGAAAGATTGAAGGCAGAAGAAGGGGACAACAGAGGATGAGATGTTTGGATGGCACCACCAACTCGACAGACATGAGTTTGAGGAAGGTCCGGGAGTTGGTGATGGACAGGGAAGCCTGGCGTGCTGCAGTCCATGGGTTTGCAAAGAGGTGGACACAACTGAGAGACTGAACTGAACTGAGCTTGTGATAAGCCCTGGGGGAAGGGGCCCACGTGGCAAGGTAACTGGCATGTTCAGATCCAGGTTCATTCTTCGAGCTTAGGTCAAAGGCTGGTTTATACATCCCTCCCAAAGCTTTGTTTGTTTGTTTGTTCTCATAAATTCTAAAAATTGAACATATTCTACAATACTGTTTATTCTACAAGCAGCAAAGTACAAGAAGCATGCAGTGTGAAGCTTGGCATATTTTTACAAAGGGAGTCCACCTTTATAACCAGCTCCCAGATCAAGAAGTAGGACTTTACCAGTACCCCTGGGCACCTGCCCCTCCTACCCCCTGCCCTGGCCCTCCTCTCTGCCTCCTTGCCCCTCGCAAAGGTGCTTGCCCTCCTGGTTTCTGATTTAATGGACTATCTTTTTGTGCCCACGCCTTTCAGTGAATTCTGAATATTGTAGTTATGGGGTTCATGGTCTCCAGGGTTGGGGTTCTAGGCTGGTTGTCCTGTCCATTGCATAGATGAGAATGACTCAGAGGCTGTGCAGCTTGTCTGGGTCTCATGGCTTAAGAATATGTCAGTGATTCAGACTCAGAGCTGTGGTGTGCCAAAGTCCATGCTCTTGACCACCCCCTGGGTTTTCTTCTCTGACGTTTTGCCTACAGTCCGGAGGTTAGGATGCTCAGGTTGAGATTGCTGGATTTCACAATATCCGGGTGTGGCTACCATGGTGCTGTACTGTATTTGTCCTGAAGGCATGCTTCCAGGCCCATGGGCACAAAAGGCCCCACCTCCCCTGCCAGAATGACTTGGCTGGTGGAGCCCATCCTGGGTGGGACTGTAGGAGGTATCAGCATTTGTAGCAGGGAGGGTTGTTCCTTGTGGCCCCATGCTTCCCATCTCCCCTTGCTGCTGACAAATGTGCTCAGGCTCTGGTGGGAGAAGCTTTCAATTAAACAAACAGCTCCCTCCCACTGCAGTGGAAGGACTGTGTGCTGCCAAGTTCAGGCTGAAGGTGCTGGTCGGCTCTGGGGGCACAGCTGGGGCTGCTGCCCAGAGCATGATGGATTTCAACACCAGTCAACGCTTGCTCAGGATGGAGCCAGGGGAGGGCAGTCCCCGTCCAGCTTGCAGGCCCCTGGGAATGGTCGGAGGTGGGCCTATCTGTGTCAGGCTGGGGAGCTTTCCTCTCTGTATGGAGTGGCCTTCTGCCCCCACCGCTTCCCATTCGAGAGTGACAGGTGGTGGCTGTCATTCTGCAGTTGGCCCTGGCCACGGAGAGATTTGCCAACAATTCTAGAGTGCAGATACCCCCAGCCTCTCCAGCTCAGAGAGTGCAGCCTGACCCATGAAGCTGTGCGTAGGCAGGCAGTTTCCTGAGCCCAGCTTTCTTTCCAACAGGATGGGAATGGATAGCCGGCAGAAACATAAGCGATTACACTAGGTTTTGTGCCCCTAGGATGGAAATTTAATTCAAAAAGGCAAAATAAAAAATCACCCCCCTGGAGGCAGTGGTGTTTATAGAAATAAAGACAGTGTATTATGATAATCCTAGCGACTGAGCTGTTGAACAACTTACTCTCTGCTGTCCACTGAGCCTAACGTCAGAGACTGGACAGTGTAGGTCTGGAGCCAGACTGTCTAGAAGTGGAGTCTACATCCTCAGCTCAGCTGTGTGACCTTGGGCAAGTTACTCGACTTCTCTGTCCATCTGTGAAATGGGACCATAACAGTCCCCAGTGAGGGTTATTGTGTTAATGAATTAATCCATGTTAGACACTTACTGTCTGACATGTTGACATCTCAGTAAATGTTCACATAACAATGATGAAGCACCAATACTTTGGCTACCTGATGTGAGGAGCTGACTCATTGGAAAAGACCCTGATGCTGGGAAAGATTGAAGGTAGGAGGGAAAAGGCTGGATGGCATCACTGACTCAATGGATATGAGTTTGAGCAAACTCTGGGAGGTGGTGAAGGACAGGGAAGCCTGGCTCATGCTCCAGTCCATGGGTCGGTCACAAAGAGTCAGACACTTAGCAACTGAACAACAGCAAATAATGATGAGGATGTGTATAGGGTCAATATCAGGTATTCTGGGTGGGTTAGTGGGCTTCCCAGGTGGTAAAGAACCCACCTGACGGTTCAGGAGGTATAGGAGACACTGGTTCAGCCCCTGGGTCAGGAAGATCCCCTAGAGGAGGAAATGGCAACCCACTCCAGTATTCTTGCCTAGAGAATCCCATGGACAGAGGAGCCTGGCAGGCTACAGTCCTTGGGATCTCAGAGAGTCAAAAACAACTGAGATGGCTTAGTATTCTTAGTTTACCCACTAAGAAACTGAGGCACAGACAGGGTGGGTTCCTGGCCCTGTAGCGGAGGTGGGATTTGAACCCAGAGCTGCCTGATGGCATGCTTTCCAATGAATGGTGATCAAAGTCTTGATTGGTTTATTTAGGATTTATTGCCTAAAGAGTGAATGTATTTCAGAACAGCCTCCCTCACCAAAATTGTTCCAGTAGAAACAGGATGAGTTCTATTTTATGACCCTTTTAAAATAATAAACATAACTATGTCTGTTAAGGGCTTCCCTGGTGGCTCAGATGGTAAAAAATCTGCCTGTAATGTGGGAGACCCAGGTTCAATCGGGAAGATCCCTTTGAAAAGGGAATGGCTATCCACTCTGGTATTCTTACCTGGAGAATTCCATGGACAGAGGAGACTTGCAGGACGCAGTCCATGGGATCGCAAAGAATTGGGCACGGACACGACTGAGCTACTAACACAAACAATGTCCGTTAAGCGCATTGGCGCATTCCAGCCTCTACATCTCTGTCGCCTTATTGTTTGGGCCATGTCCTCTGTGCAAAAGTTTTGAGATCAGATCCAGTTAGAGGTGCTGCTTTTCTCAGCAAGGCTGTCGGCCGTGCTCCTGAAAGACAAGCTGCCTTGGTGTGTGGGGGCCCTCGTGGTGGCATCTTTGGAGCTGGGGATCCTGCTCTTTCATCTGTGTCAATGCTGTGTGTCCTTCATGGGAAATATGCCCGTCACCCCAGCTGGCTGTCCCTCTTGTGGCCTGCCCGTGGTGTCTGTATCAGCTCTCACAAAGGCCCAAATCATCGAGGAAAGATGAGGTTTGGGGTTTAACAAAGGTAGGACGGCACAGTGCAGTCTGCGGAAATAATGTACAAAAATTTTCTCATTTAAGTTCTCTGAGCAGAGGTGGGAACACAGAGGACTGGAGGAGAGGCATAAGAGGGGTGGGAGAGAGAGAAAAAATACAGGATGGAATAGGGGGTGGGGACGAGCTCTCGGGGTGGGAGAGTGAGAGGGGAGGGCAGGGGCAGGAGTGGAGTTGGAGGAGGAGGCGGGTACAGTGGGTGATTTGAACTTGGATTTTTGTGACATGAGCAGGACGGGGCGAGACCTTGCAGGAGGCAGATGCTCAGCCTGGTGGGAGCCGGGAGAGGAATGTGAGATGCAGCCGTGGGAGGGTGAAGAATGCGAGTCGATAGGAGAAAGGCTCTACAAGTTTGTTTTTTTAATTAATTTTTAAAAAATTGAACCATAGTTGATTTACAAGGTTGTTGTTAACAACAAAGTGATTCGATTATACACATAGATACGTTTGTTTAATGTTCTTTTCTATTGTGGTTGATCATAGTAATTTTTTTTTTTGTTAGAGATTTTCTTGGTTTATTAAATTTTTATTTATTTATTATTTTTGGCTGTGCTGGATCTTCAGCGTGATGCTTGGGTTTCTCATTGTGGTGGCTTCTCGTTACAGAGCAGGGGCTCCAGGCGCGTGGGTTTCAGTGGTTGCAGCACTTGGGCTCGGTAGTGGGGGCACACGGGCCCAGTTTCTTTGTGGCGTGTGGTATCTTCCCAGAACAGGGATCGAACCCGTGTCCCCTGCATTGGCAGGAGGATTCTTATCCACTGCGCCACCAGGGAAGTCCCATATCATAGGATACTGAATATGGTACTCTGTGCTGTACAGTAGGACCTGTTGGTTTATCCATTCTCTCTATGAAAGCTCACATCTGCTGACCCCAATTTCCTACTCCATTCTTCCCCCAGCCCCCTCCCCTTGGTAACCACCAGTATATTCTTTATGTCCATGATTACTATTTTTATTTTGAAAGATGCTTACTCAAATTTATTTTTATTTGTTTATTTTTTGGCCATGCTGTGCCATATGTGGGATCTTAGTTCCCCCACCAGGGATTGAACCCATGCTCCTAGCAGTGGAAGCAAGGACTGTTAACCACTGGACTGCCAGGGAAGTCCCTCTATGTCTGTGATTCTGTTTCTGTTTCATAGATAGTTTCATTTGTAACTGGCTGGCGGAGGCCCACTGTTGGCCACAAAACTAATAGGTGGCAGTTTCCTAATCCTGACCTACTGCTCCTCAGCCTTGTTGCCTCTCTGGCCAGAGGGCAACAAGCTCACTGAGCTGGGTCTGCTGGGTGGTTCGGTCGGGATGTGTGCAGCATTGCCCTCCCACATCAGAGCTTCCTGGGGATGCCAGGCCCCGGGGCCGGAGCAGGCACTGTTTGACCTCTTTCAGCAGAGACCACACCAGTGAACCTCACGGTGCTTTGTTAGTCGGGGGACAGCTCAAGCTGATGGAGGCGTGCCTCTGTTGTGCAATGCTCATGCCAGGGGTTAAAAAAAGAAATACTCATGTAGATCCAAGGGCTTTTTGTAAGCAGTGCAGAAATAATAAACCCAAGCACAGAGTCCAGCCACTTCAGGCTCGAGGTTGCACGTCCTTTAGGGCCAGGAGATCAACGAGGCTGCCAGAGGCGGTTGACTCTGAACCCTTCTGGGGGGCAGCTTCCCCAGTGCAGGGCAGAGGTGAGTGGGCATGTTTTCTGTTCATAGGATCCGATTTTAGTGGAAGGGGCTTGTTTGTTTACTTGGTGAGACCAATGCCACGGCTCTGTACTGTGGCCCCAGAACCACTCCAGTTGGGCAGCTTCTGGTGTGAGCGGGGCCTGGCCTCACTGTGCCCAAGTGTCACGTATTGTCCTCACAGTCCATGAGAACTCGCTTAACCAATGTGGAAATTCAGGCCCAGGCTGTAAATGACTTGCCCAAAGCTTATGTGCAGCTTTGGTGGCAGTGATGGTGATGATGATGGTGAGGATAAAGGAATAGGATCGTCAGGTTCGCTGATGGTGAAGACTGTGTTCATTCAACACTGTCGTGGCTAACGTGGATTGCGTGTCTGTGCTCTGTAACATCCCACTGGTGCTAGGAACGCCTATCAGGCAGATTCTCTGTGTCCTGTTTACAGTGCAGATAGCAGAGGTCTGGGTCAAGTCAGAGCCTGCAGTCTTTCTGCTAATCCACCTGCAAAGTGATGGCTGTGCCAGCTTGCTGAGTGTGGTGTGACCCTGTGGGTGGGTGAGTGGCCGGCTGAAAATTGGTGGCAGGGCACACCTTTATTCTAGATCTTTCTTCTTTGGCTCCTAGGAACCCATGTCCCCAGCTTCCTGGCATACCTTCCACCACCTGTGTCCCCATCCCTTTTTCCAGGGCTGTGTCCTCCTCCATTGTTGGTAGAAATAGACTATCTCTACATCTGTTAATTGAGGGGGAGAGAGTTTAGCCGAGGACTTCCCTGGTGGCTCAGTTGTAAAGAACCCACCTGCCAATGTAGGAAACTTGGGTTCGATCCCTGGGTCACAAAGATCCCCTGGAGTAGGAAATGGCAACTCACTCCAGTATTCTTGCCTGGGAAATCCCATGGACTGAGAAGCCTGGAGGGCTTTAGTCCATGGGTTTGCAAAAGAGTCTTACATGACTGAGCAGCTAAACAACAGTTTAGCTGAATTAACACTAACCATCACTGGTTATCTATTAACTTCAGTTATTCAAGGCTCTGGCCCTAAAAGTATTTTTTCTGAAGATGACCAATTACTTCTGTTCCTTTCGTTATGGATGAGAAGTCACAAACAATGATTATTGCTGAATATCTTGTTGGTCACCTGTGGGCTTCCCAGAGATGCTAGTGGTAAAGAATCTGCCTGGCAATGCAGGCGACCTAAGAGATGTGGGTTTGATCCCTGGGTCAGGAAGATTCCTCTGGAGGAGGGTATGGCAATCCACTCCAGTATTGTTGCATGGAGAATCCCCATGAACAGAAGAGCCTGGTGGGCTACAGTCTGTAGAGTCATAAAGAATCAGACATGCCTGAAGCAACTTGGCATACATGCTCGTGGTTCATGCAGTGAAAAAAATCTAGTATTTAAGGGGAAAGTTGCGTAAAGAAGGCTAGAAAGGAGGAAGGAGGGGGGAAAGAAAGATAGGTGTGTTTGTATGTGTTGGAAAGAGGTAGGGTTAGATTAGCCTTAAAATAAGAATAAAATGCATCTTGAAATTAAAGATGCATTTCAGATGTCACCTGCTCTGAAACCATGAACTAGGTCTTCCAACAGCACCTCTGTTCTGACTTCAGAGTTAAGACTTCTCAGGATATATGGCAATCTGATCATGGGCATGTCCCTCCTGGGCTGGGGTCATGTCATTTATGCTGCCATTACCTGACACTGTACTGGCACGTAGTAGGAGCTCATTAAATGTTTACTGAAAAGGCTTAGTACCTGAAAGCTTTGTAAGGGAGAAGCTTCATGTCACTTGGCCTGTTTAGGGCTCCAATAACCTAGTTACTCGTTTCCTGATTTCTGTTGTCCATATGGACCTGGGTCAGCCTCAATTGCTAAAATGAGCTAATTTAAATTTAATTTGAACTCATGGGATGTATGCAAGCCACCGCTCATTTGATTAATTTGTTTGTGTCAGCGGATAAGCATTTTAAGGGGCAGCTCAGTACAGAACATTCTGTTTGGCAGGTGGACGACAAAGTAGAAAGAGGATACATGTGTTGAAACCAGACCACCTGAGTTCAGGTCCAGATTCAATACTCTTCTGGTTTTCAGTGGTTACAGTGGTTAAGAGGACAGATCCTGGGTTTGAGTTTGAATCCTGACTTCACCACTTAAACGCTGTGTGACCTCAGGCAAATTACCTAACCTCTCTCTGCCTTACTTTTTTTTATTCTTCATTAAAGTGGGATAGCTTCATGGGGTTGGTGTAGGACTAGGATTTTTGTGGGGATTAAATGAGTTACTACTCTATGTAAAGCACTTTGCACCATGTTGGTATTTGTTATTGGTAAAATTTGCTTTTGATTAAGCTTCAATGCCCTCATGTGTAAAACCTGACTTTTTAGTACCTAAGTCTTCATCAAAGTGTGATGAGGATTGTATTAGTTTCCTGTGGCTGTTGTAACAAAATATACTAAGTCCTCGACATACAAATGTTCACAGAGAACATTCGTAAGTCCAATTTGTTTGTAAATCCAACAACGTTGGGCTTCCCAGGTGGTAAAGAACTCACCTGCCAGTGCAAGAGACATAAGAGATGCAGGTTCAATCCCTGGATCAGGAAGATCCCCTGGAGGAGAGCATGGCAACCCATTCCAGTACTCTTGCCTGGAGAATCCCTTGGACAGAGATGCCTGATGGGCTGCAGTCCATAGGGTCACACAGAGTCAGACATGACTGAAGCAACTTAGCACACACACAACAAAGTTAGCCTAGGTACCTAAGTAGCACAGTATGCTATACTGTAATAGGTTTATAATACTTTTCATGCAAATAATATGTAAAAACAAAAAAAAGAAACACTTTTAATCTTACTAATCTTACAGTACAGTATCTTGAAAAGCACAGTAATAAAGTACAATAGCTGGCATACAGGGGCTGGCATTGCCTGAATAGGCAAGAATAGTTACTGACTGGAGGAGCGAGAGGAGGCGGGAGATGGTGGAGCTAAAGGATCATCAGTAGTAGGAAGTGGAGGGCACGCTGCAGTGTCACTCATGCCTGATGTTGATGGAATGTACATTTGCATCTTTGAAAGTTTGCAACTTGAAGGTTTGTATGTAGGGGACGAACTAGGTAGCCCCAAAGAAGAGAAATGTATTGTCTGACATTTTGGGAGGCTAAAAATTAAAAATTAAGGTGTGTCACCAGGCCCCAACTCCCTCTAAAACCTGTAGGGTAATCATTCTCGCTTCTTCCTAATGTCCGGTCACTTGCTAACAATCGGATGTTCCTTGGCTTGTAGATATATCACTCTAATCCTCTGTCATCACATGCCTTTCTCTCTGTGTCTGTCTTCACATGGCTGTCTTTTTATAAGGACATCAGTCGTAGTGGTTTGAGGGCCCATTCTCCTTCAGTATGATCTCATCTTCATTACATCTGCAGTGTCACTGTTTCCAAATTAGGTTGAGAGATTGACGGCAAAAGTAGAAGGGGCAGCAGAGGATGAGATGGCAAGATAGCACCACTGACTCAATGGACATGAGTCTGAGCAAACTCCGGGAGACAGTGAAGGACAGAGGAGCCTCGCATGCTGCAGTCCATGGGGTTGCAAAGAGTTGGACATGACTTAGTGACTGAAAAACAGCACCACCACCAGGAGTTAGGACTCCATCCTACCTTTTTTGAGCAGACAATTTAGCCCATAATAAGGATGAAATGGGAGAACCAGGAGGGCACTGAGCACAGAACGTTGAACGAAACGGTGTCAGTAAACATTAACTACGGTTGTTCTTAACTGTTACCCTGTCCTCATTGTCATGAGGACCGCCTTTGGCTGGATGGCTTTGGGTGGTTCTCTGGCCATCTTTGAACCCCAGTTTCCTATGTACTAAGTGTGAATAGTGTGGCCCATTGCAGGGTGGCTGAGGTACTCATCTTCCCAGATCTGCATTGTCTCATCTCCGAAATGAGAAGGAGGTAGACCCATGTTCAGGAAGGTCCCCCTGGGCAGCCTGGAGTGAGGGCAAGTGTGTACTGGTGGCTCAGACATACGGGGTCTCCTGTGTTTGCCCCTGCTTATTTCCTGCTGGTGCCTTGTAGCTCAGTGAGGTCAGGCCCCTATGGGTGCCACTGTGCTGTCCAAGAAGCCTCTCCTCTCCCTTTTCATGGGGTCAGGAAGGCTCAGAGATGTCTAGACCTGAGAAGCCTGGGATTCCTCCAGATCCCCAGTTGCTTTGCATTCAGAACAGAAAAAAAAAATTTTTTTTCTTCACTTGGGAGCTGAACAGATTTGCTACAGAGAAGTCTATATCTATGGAAACAGCCCTAATTTTAGCCTTGCTGCACTTAATGCCAACTCTGAGAGTGCAGTGTTGGGTCAGGGCCCAGGGAATGGGGAGGATGAGCAGGCAGAAAGGGTCAGAACGGGTGCAGAGTAGCCAACTGACAAGCAAGATGCTGTGGCAATCTAAGTGGTCCACCGAGGGGCTGGGGTTTTCTTCAAGGAGAAAATGGATCTGAAGAGAAGGGAAGGATGGGCATGTATAAAAATTAGCACTTTGAACTGAGGGATCTCCTCGCCCTCCCCATCCCTATCTGAATTCAGCTTGTCTTCAGCTTGGTTTGAGACCCCTGTTTCCACTCTTGCCCTGAATTTGTACATCTTTTAGAATTCTCTTGAAGCACTTATGGCAGTCCACTTAGTTTTCAGGTAACTCTATGCCGTTGCTGTCCCGCATTTGTTTTTGAGGCCCTCAAGGTCAGCCATGGCCATTGTCCTGTGTGTGTGCTGAGCTTGCCATATAGAAGACATGCAGAAAATACTTAACGGGTGGAAATAGACATGGCTGGTGATTTCTGGGTGACCAGCCAGGCAGCTACTGGAAAGGGGCATTAACCATGTGACTGTTACAAAGTGTACAGAAGCACTTTCAGTGGAAAGAATCCACTTGGATGGAGATAGAAGTTGCTGGGTAATTCTGCTCAGGACATGTTGGGGAAGGCCACAGCAAAACAAGGCCATATCTGGTGGGCATTGAGTGCTGTGGGTGATGGATGACATACATGGAGGCCATTTCAGCAATGCAGACAGAGAGCGTCACTTTCCTTGGGTCAGCCCCATCTTTCCATCCAGGTCAACCCCTAGCAGAAATCACCATAGAATATAAAACAAGGGAAGGTTTCCCAGGTGGCTCAGTGGTAAAGAATCCTCCTGCCAATGCAGAAGATACAGAAGCCATGGGTTCAATTCCTGTGTCGAGAAAATCCCCTGGAGGAGGAAATGACAACCCACGTCAGTATTCTTGCCTGAAGAATCCCTCAGACAGAAGAGCCTGGCAGGCTACAGTCCGTGGAATCGCAAAGAGTTGGACACGCCTTAGTTGACTATGCACGCACCCACATATCAAACATAGGAAGAACCCTAGATTTCATCTACATCTGTGTGTTTTGAAGTGTGATAATCAAGACAAGCATTTTTATGTTAATTCTTGGTGATTTATTTTTATGTGTGAGACCTGTAATCATACATCCTGGTCCTGATGTGAGCATATGGATGGAGAGGTTGTTGGGGTGAATTCTGGTACTGAATTTCCATATGCCTTGTATTCTTTTCAGCAGGATGAAAAGCAGTGTGGTTATAAACTTAGGAAGGTCATGTGCAAGAGATTGCAGGGTGGGCAGCACGGCCAGATCCCACTCCCCCCTCCTTTGAGTGACAAGGTGGTGGGTGAGACACAGGTAGACCAGATGGCCATGATAAAGTAGTGACAGGATTAGGGCCTTGATCCATATCTCCTCCTGTCTGACCATCTTGACACATGAGGTAGAATATAAACTAGTTCCTACTGAGTATAAGTTATCTCATTTAATGCCACAAACAATGTTGTGAAGCAAACAGTGTTTCTTCTTACTACACCACAAGGCTGAGGCTGAAAGATTTGAAATGCCATGCTATGGCCTGCCTTGCTGGTAAGACAAAGATTCAATGATTCCACATAGCCCCTCCTGCGACTTTTAGCTGTGTCAGGGAGCTGCAAACCTACCAACATGAGCTTCAGGGTTTGGAAATAGAAGCACATTCAGAGCTGTGGTGCCATCTTCCTCTTCCTGGGAGAATTCTGCCCACTGAGTCCTAGAAGCCAGGCCAGCAGGCCAGTCTGAGGGAGGGTAGGAGTTTTCAGGGCACCCTCTTCCTCTCAGGTGACTCTGTGTGTCCAGAACCAGTGCAGGGCTATTTGCCCAGTGGGAGAGGTGGGTGCCAGCTTCCTGGCTGGTTCTGTTCCCCCCTGGGTACTGTAGAGGGGAGGGAGCCGGCCCTGTTGACAGCTTGAGTCAGAGCACAGCCCAGAATAGAAGCCGGAGGGCACGCATGTGAAGGCTTCTCTATCCCAGTTACTAGGGTTTCAAGATTCTCTTGTTAAAGATGATTAAGCTTTATACAGAACCCAGCTTGTGGACTGCTTGGGAATCATTTATTAGTGTTGCTTGGCAACAACTCTCTGAGCTAGCCATACCCATCAAAGGGTAGTTAGCTGAATCACCCAGGGCCCAGCTCCCTGCTTATGCATCTATTGGGTCTGCTCTCGGCTCCTTTCCTCCATTTGTTCATTCACTTTCATTAGGCACCCTCTTTGTAGCTACCTTTGTATTTGACAGCACTCCTTTTTGATTGGTGGGGATCTTTAATAGGTGGTTAAAAATGGAAATGTTGGTATTTCTGTTGCATTGACATCATCACCCCATTTATTGAGACTGTAAGCTTCATGAGGGCAGGGCCTTTATTTGCTTCTGTGTCTCTAGAGCCTAGAAGAATGTTGAGTACATAGTAAGTGCTTCATGAACATTTGTTGAAAAAAATGAGTGTGTGAACTGAGTATCTCTTTGGCCCCATGGGATGGGCTTTACATAAAAGTCTTTCTAATTCTCCCAACAATCCATTCTGTGTGTACCTGTCTGTCACTCACTGTAGGGTATCAGCTGGTGGCATTTATAAGCACTTACCAGGCAGGTGATCCTCACCATGACTGAATAATACAGTGACTATTATCCCCGTTCAACAGATGAGGGAATGAGGCACAGAGAGGTTAAATAACTTGCCTAAGGTCACACAGACCCTCTAGAGTCAAGCCATTTTTATTTACCTCTATACCATTGCAGTCCAAGAGAACTTAGTGCAGGATGGAACTCCCCTGTGTCTCCCCTGTCCACTAGCCACAGGTGATTACCGAGCACCTGAAAGGTGTTAGTGAAATTCAGCATCTGGCTTTTAAATTTAATTTTAATTAACTCAAATGCCACCTGCAGCTAGTGACTGCTATATTGGACATTAAAGCTCCCTATGATGCTATCTCTAAATAATAGTAACAATAATAGTAACATTTATTGAGTGCTTTCTATATGCTGAAATTTTTTACATGCTTTCCCTGTAGTAAGTGATTTAAATCAGTCCTCACAACCACAGATGACTGGAGGTTAAGCACCTCTTCCCATCTCCAAGATTTTACAGCAAGAAACTGATGTAGCTGAATTCTACCCCCAGGGAGAACTCTGCCTGAGTTTATAAGTTCTCACTGCCTTTTTTCCTATTTTCCATGAGTATCACCATAAAAAACAGGATTTCATTGTCCGAAGTGTTTTTCAGCCCCAAACACAATGTTGCCCACTGTACTTCTTGATAAAGGGGTCATTCCATTTACAGACTTGCAAACTCACTGTTCCCACCCAATGACTCATTTAGGCTGAAAACATATACTTGAAATAGCGTTGGGTCAGTGTCACTCTGAAAACACATATACACACACACACACACACACACACACACACACACACACACAACAAGGGGCCAGTATTCCTTACCAGAATGTTCATTAATGTAAACAAACCAACCAAATGAAACCCACTTCTTGGTGTAATGGTGATAATAGTTTGAGGTGGGACTGGAAAGGAGAGAAAGGGGAGCTGAAATTTTCCATGTCTTGCTGGGTGAAACAGGTAACTGCAGCCTGTGGGCATAGTAATCAGACTTGACTACTCCCTTCTCGAGGATGGGTGGGTGAGAGTGGGCTCTGTATAAGGGCTGGGCATCAGAGGAGGAACCAGAGGTCACTGGATTTTGTTCCACGGTAGAGATCAGCCGTACTTGGGATAAAAATTCATCTGAATGTGTTCTGTGTGCTGGACTGGATCTGTCATGCATGCCTGTGGTTCATCCCGAGGCTGATCTTGAGGCAGGGCCAGGAATTGAGGTTAGGTGCAGAATTGGGGTAAAGGTGATTGGGAGAGGCACAAGGAAAGAGTGACAGAGAGAGAGGCTTGAGGGATGAGACCACATCAGGAGCACAGTCCACATGTAGGCAGTAGTTTTAAACCTGGGAACGCAGGTCAGGAGTGCTTTGGGTTTTGATCAAAAGGAAAAGGAGAAATGTGACGATAGACCTCTGTGGAAAACATTGTTTCGAGGACTTTGATTAACCAGTTAAATTCATGTTGTTTTTCCTGTTGCTGTCTCGACAGTCATGCAGCTTCCCAAACCATCCCCATCTCTTTCATCTCTTTGTTCATCTGTCCATTCATCCATCCATCTGTCCGTTCATTCATCCACCATCTATTCATTCATCCATCCATCCATCTACCCACCAATCCAGCCATCTATCCATCCACCTATTCATCCATCCACCAGTCCATTCATCTATTCATTTAACATTATGTCTTGTCTCTTTCCGCAGTACTGGGGATAGTGTGGTGAACAGGTACCATCCCTACCCTCAAGGAGCTCACAGTCTTGTCTAGAGATCTATGTTTCTGAAGCAAGTAAAGGAAGTCTTTGATGCTCTATATCCCAAAGCTAACTGCATCTTGCTGGTGTAGCTTTCCCTAATAACATGAAGCCAGCCTTGGTTTCTCTACTTACCCTCTCGTCTTTATCATACATGTACTTATTATGTGTATTGTGCTTTGGGATAGGTACTTAATTTATACTCAGTATAGCACTTTATTGAATCTTTATGGTGATCTTTTAAAATATGGGCCTCCTTGTCCTCCCTGGCCCAGTTCAATTGTAGTAGGCACAGCTGGGAATTATTGAGATAAATCAGATCCCTTAAACCTAGAAGGGACCTAAACAGTCATCAGTGATCTGAGTGTTACTCTCAGTCTTGTCCTCTCTGCCCCTCTTAGATAAGGTCCATCTGGATAGATAAAATCATAAGCCACTGCAGTCAGTGGAAGAAGAAAGGGAAGCTCACCGCTCTCTGAAAATTACACCTCCTCCCACTTCACAGTCCCCTGGAGGTATAGGAGGGATTTGTTTGCCAGATTAACAAATGTGGGATTTTGCACATTTACTTTGCATTTAGGTAAACCTGGTGTGAACATACCAGTTTGTTTGGCTACCAAAAAGAAAAAAAAGAAAATCCAGGTTATATTGCTGTCCTCGAAGTAGGGGACCACAATTTGTGATCTTTTGCAAATAAAGGCATGCCTGTGTGCATGCATGCCAAGTCACTTCAGGCATAGACTGTAGCTCGCCAGGTTCCTATGGAATTTTCCAGGCAACAATAATGGAGTAGGTTGCCATGCCCTCCTCCAGAGGATCTTCCTGATTCAGTGATTGAACTCACGTCTCCTGAGGTTCCTGCCTTGCAGGTGGATTCTTCACTGCTGAGCCACCAGGGAAGCCCCAAAGGCATGCCTGCTGCTGCTGCTGCTGCTGCGTCGCTTCAGTCGTGTCTGACTCTGTGCGACCCCATAGATGGAAGCCCACCAGGCTCTGCCGTCCCTGGGCTTCTCCAGGCAAGAACACTGGAGTGGGTTGCCATTTCCTTCTCCAATGCATGAAAATGAAAAGTGAAAGTGAAGTCACTCAGTTGTGTCTGTCTCCTAGCGACCCCATGGACTGTAGCCCACCAGGCTCCTCCGACCATGGGATTTTCCAGGCAAGAGTACTGGAGTGGGGTGCCATTGCCTTCTCCAAAGGCATGCCTACTCCCCTTCTAGTTCTAATAAAAACCTGAGCCTAGAACAAGTCCAAGGCCTGGCCCAAATGCATATTGGAATGGCATTGTCCAGGCCTTGTGAGGTGTCCAGGAGGCTGGGAGCAAGCCCAGAGGGCAGAGATCTTCAAACTGCTAAAAGAAAAGACAGTGACATTATAGGAGTTTCCTTGGTGTCAAGTATTTGAGTCATGTTGCTTCATTTTAATTGTCTCAGTTACCCAGGGAGGCTGGGTTATTTCTTCACTTTAGAAATGAGGAAACTCTGTAAGCCCAATGAAACCCATTTGGGACTTATAACCTTCAGAAGTAAGATAATAAATTTGTCTTAAGCCAAAAAGAAAAGAAAAAGAAAGAAAATCCCAGGGAAAAAAACCAAAGACTTAAAGAGATGACATGCCCAAGGTCAAACAGCTGTTGAGTAGCAGATCTGAGACTTGAACTCTACCTAATCTCTTGGCTCTGGCGTTTCCATCTGCCACCCTGCTGAGGCCCCTTGTGGAGGGAATGCCCTTTCTGGATGTATTCACACCATCTCGGGTTACTCAGCTGACTTCAGTGCCTGTGTTCTCATCTATAAAATAGGTTAAAAATAATAGTCTTATCTTGTAGATGAGTAAGGAGTAAGTGAGATTGTGCACATCATAAGCACTCAGCACAGTTTAGCTCTAAAATAAAAAGCTGTAATAGTGGCACTTCCCTGGTGGTCCAGTGGCTAAGACTCCATGCTCCCATTGCAAGGGGCTTGGGTTCGATCCCTGGTCAGGGAGCTAGACTCCACATGCCCTTAACAAAAGATCCTGCATGCTGCAACGAAGCTCAAACATCCCTCGTGCCACAACTAAGACCTGGCACAGTCAAATAAATAAATAAATATTTAAGAAACTATAATCGTAACATGAATGATCATTATGGTTTGGATAGTTTTTACTCTTCCTAACAATGTTGACAATTGTGTTGCTGGACTGCCCCTTCTGTGTTAATAGAATTGCTGTAATGATGAAGATACAGCTCTTAGAATAAGAATTTGTATTTTGGGTTATTAGGCCCCCATTGGAGAAGGCAATGGCACCCCACTCCGGTACTCTTGCCTGGAAAATCCCATGGATGGAGGGGCCTGGTAGGCTGCAGTCTATGGGGTTGCTAAGAGTCGGACACGACTGAGTGACTTGACTTTCATTTTGCACTTTCATGCATTGGAGAAGGAAATGGCAACCCACTCCAGTGTTCTTGCCTGGAGAATCCCAGGGATGGGGGAGCCTGGTGGGCTGCGTCTATTCGGTCACACAGAGTTGGACACGACTGAAGCGACTTAGCAGCAGCAGCAGTAGCAGAGTGTGTTCTGGGCACTTTCCTAGGCACCGTCCACACATTCATTCTCAGAATGGTCTCCTCTGAGCTCTGGGCTCTTCAGCTGCCTGCATGGAGGCTGGGTGACTGTCCTCAGGCCAAACTGGAGGCTAAGTGGAGAAACCAGGTTTGTCTCAGGGCATTATGACTGCAGAGTTTCTGACTGCTGTGGTTTCTCTTCTAGGCACTTATCTTGTCTGGGTCACAGCTTTCTTTTCTTTTTCCTTTCTTTTCTTTTAATTGAAGTATAGTTGATGTACAGTATTGTGTTAGTTTCAGGTGTCCAGCAAGGTGATTCCGTTGTATATATGTATTCTTTTCAGATTATCTTCCATTATATATGGAATATATATATATATATATATATATTATATATGGAAGATCTTCCATATCTTCCATTATAAGTTATTACAAGGTATTGAATATTGTTCTCTTTGTTGTACAGTAAATCCTTGTCATTTATCTATTTTATATGTAATAGTGTGCACCTGTTAATCCCGTGCTGCCCTTGCTAGATGTGACCCCAGGCACTGTAGCCCGCCAGGCTCCTCTGTCCATGGGATTCTCCAGGCAAGGACACAGGAGTGTGTGCCCAGGCCCTCCTCAGGGCATCTTCCCGACCCTGCAGGTGGGTTCTTTTACCCAGGTTCTGCTACCTGGGAAGCCTGTTAATCCCATACTCCTAATTTATCCCTCTCCTGCCCCCTTTTCCCTTTGATAGCCATAAATTTGTTTCCTAGGTCAGTGAATCTGTTTCTGTGTTGTAAATACAGCTTGATTTCTTATTTTGAAAATAAAGGCAATGGCAGTCACAAATATTTATTTAAACGCCTCTTGTGTGCCAGGTCCTATATTTAGATTATGGACATTATATTGTCTAAATCTTGTTTCAAGCCCTGGGCTTATGTATCGCTCTGTTGATTTTTTAAAAAGGCATATTTAAAAGTTTTTAATTGTGGTATAATGCACATACAATGAACCATCCTAACCACTTTTAAAGGTACAGTTTAGATACGTTAAATATATCCACATTGTTGTGTAACCAGTCTCAGAATTCTTCAAGACCAAGTCTCCATAGATAACTAATGAGAACCTACTGTATAGCACAGGAAACTCTACTCAGTGCTCTGTGGTGACCTAAATGGGAAGGAAATCTAAAAAAGTGGGGATATATGTATTGGAAGGACTGATGTTGAAGCTGAAACTCCAATACTTTGGCCACCTGGTGCGAAGAGCTGACTCATTGGAAAAGACCCTGAGGCTGGGAAAGATTGAAGGCAGGAGGAGAAGGTGACGACAGAAGATGAGATGGTTGGATGGCATCACTGACTCGATGGACATGGGTTTGGGTGGACTCCAGGAGTTGGTGATGGACAGGGAGGCCTGGCGTGCTGCGGTTCATGGGGTCACAAAGAGTCGGACACGACTGAGCAACTGAACTGAACTGATACGTATACATAAGACTGATTCCTTTTGCTGTGTTGCAGAAACTAACACAATGTGGTAAAACAACTAAGCTCCAAGAAAAACTGAAAAAAAAAAAAAAAAAGACTGAGTCTTCACACCCATTAGACAAGTCCACTTCCTCCCTCCTTCCAGCCCTGGTGACCAGCATTCTACTCTCTGTCTCTATGAATTTGACTACTCTTTAGGTACCTCGTGTAAGTGGAATCTTACTGTGTTTATCCTTTTGTGACTTGCTTATTTCACATTATTTCACAATCTCCTCAAGATGCATTCACGCTGTTGCATGTGTGAGAATTGCCTTCCTTTGTAAGGCTGAGCGATACTCCCTTGCATGAATAAACCACACTGCATTTCTCCATTCATCTGTCAATGGACACTTGGGTTTGTTTCTGCCTTTTGCCCATTTTCTTGATTTAAGTAATCAGTTGAGATCAAGGTCACATACGGCTGCATTTAAACCCAGGCCTCTGTTTGATGTTCGACTTTTGACTTCTTTTTACAGCTAAGGAGTTAAGACTTTCACTATCTGAGAGAATGATGTTTTGCATAAGGGAGCCAATGGGGAAAGTTCTAGAAATGGTGTCTGTGGGTCTTCTAGCCCCTCCTGCAACCTGGCTGCTGTGTGCTGCTGCTTTTCCACCCGGGCTTCTGCAGTGCCTGCACAAGGGGTTCTGGGGAGTCCAGGGAGGTAGAACAGCAAGAGCAGAAGGCGCCTGGTTTCTGGCCCTGATGCTGTCTCCCGGCATGAGCCTGCACCCACCTCCTCTGCTCTGTGCTCAGTAAGTCATCTGAAGAAGTTCTCCATGGTGTCCAGTACCTGGAGCTTTCATGTGCCTTTGAGGTCTGGCCCTGCTTGGCCAGCGAAGTACGTTGACCAGGCTCTCATTAAACCTAGAACGACTTTGGACCCTTTTTGAATCACTTCTCAGAGTATTTCTCCCAGAAGCTTTACAGAGACCCACTTTCTATCACTGGAAACCAGTGAAAAAGTGAAAGTGTTAGTCGCTCAGTCCTGTCTGACTCTTTGTGACCCCAGGGACTATAGCCCACCGAGCTCCTCTGTCCATGGAATTCTCCAGGCAAGAATACTGGAGTGGGTAGCCATTCCATTCTCCAGGGGATCTTCCTGACCCAGGCAGATTCTTTACCATCTGAGCCACCAGGGAAGACCCCATAATCTAGAAGTAAAGGCTTTTGTTTGTATTCTGTTGGTGCCCATAATTTTCCCAAGGTGCACTTTCTCCAAGTATTTGACTGTATCCCAGTTTTCTGGATTCATGTAAAGCTCTTGCCTTTCTTTTTGTATCTAAAAACTGAGTATCTTGAGTAGTTCTTCTGAAATTAGCAAGTATAGTAATATAACACTATTGTCATTATATTGGTTTGAGTTTTCATGGGTGGCTCCCTTGAGTCTTAAGAGTTTTTTTCTGCAGACCTGATCAATGGATGGCACAGTCATGGGGCTTATGGTGGTATAAGCCAGGCCTCCTATAGGATGTGCCAAGAGTTAAGCATTTTGTTTAGATTTTGTTGTTGTTGTCCCTCTGCTTATGAGATTTTCCAGGCAAGAATACTGGAGTGGGTTGCCTTTCCCTTCTCCAGGGTATCTTCCTGACTCAGGAATCAAACCTGGGTCTCCTGTGTTGGCAGGTGGCTTCTTTACCACTGTGCCACCTGGGAAGCCCCTTTGTTTAAATAGGAGAGCGTTAATTACCAATTGCTAACATTCAGGTTGTTCCCGAAGAAACTAACTACCCTTGAATGCTTAGTTTAGCTGTACCTTCCTCTGACCCCTTTTCTTACAATTGTGTGTCCACTGGGGATGTTTCTTGCTCCCATCTCTTGAACTCCAGTATTTGGGGCTTTCCTTGTTATTTGAGTGTCAAAAGCTCATCATGGATGTTCTCCTGATCTTGAGAAGAGCCTGTTTCTTAGCTTCCAGCTTAGAGCAAAAGAGATGTGTGAGCAATAAGGTAAACTCCCAGAGGTCACCAAGCTCCGTCTGCCCCACCAACCTTAAGATGCTATTTCTGCCTTTTCCGCTTGCTCTTGGCAAAACAAAAATGGGAAGAAAAAGAAAAAGATAATGACAGGTTCATCAGACAGCTAACTTACAGGATTCTAGACTCTTTTAGAAACTGCATTTAGAAACAAATTCAGAGGTATCAGCCCATTGGGGAGCACCTGTTGTGGGCCAGGTAAGATGAGAAGCATTTTCAGGGTTTTATTAAATCTCCATGGAAATGCCTCTGAGTTCAGGGCTCTGTTATAGTTCTCCCATCACAGAAGATGTAATGGCTTCTTCATGTTGACCCAGAAGTGATTCTAAGTCCTAGCTCCAGAGGGACTCTCTCTCTGCATTTTTTTATTTTTTAAAATTGAAGTATAATTGATTTACAGTATTTCTGGTGTACAGCAAAGTGATTCAGTTATATATATACACACACACACACATATATATACTTTTTCAGATTCTTTTCCATTACAGGTTATTATATGATAGTCTATCCTAAAGGAGATCAGTCCTGGGTGTTCACTGGAAGGACTGATATTGAAGCTGAAACTCCAATACTTTGGCCACCTGATGTGAAGAGCTGACTCATTTGAAAAGACCCTGATGCTGGGAAAGATTGAAGGCAGGAGGAGAAGGGGAGGACAGAGGATGAGATGGTTGGATGGCATCACTGACTCAATGAACATGGGTTTGGGTGGACTCTGGGAGTTGGTGATGGACAGGGAGGCCTGGCATGCTGCGGTTCATGGGGTCGCAAAGAGTTGGACATGACTGAGTGACTGAACTGAACTGAACTGAAATATAATTTCCTGTGCTAGACAGTAGGACCCTATTGGTTATCTACTTTATTTATGGTGGTGTGTATCTGCTAATCCCAAACTCTTTATTATCTCTTCCCCTCTTTCAGTTCAGTTCAGTCACTCAGTCATGTCCGACTCTTCGTGACCCCATGAATCTCAGCACACCAGGCCTCCCTGTCCATCGCCAACTCCCGGAGTTCACCCAAACACGTGTGCATTGAGTCGGTGATACCATCCAGCCATCTCATCCTCTGTCGTCCCCTTCTCCTCCTGCCCCCAATCCCTCCCAGCCTCAGGGTCTTTTCCAGTGAGTCAATTCTTCCCAACAGGTGGCCAAAGTATTGGAGTTTCAGCTTCAGCATCAGTCCTTCAAATGAATACCCAGGACTGGTCTCCTTTAGGATGGACTGATTGGATCTCCTTGCAGTCCAAGAGACTCTCAAGAGTCTTCTCCAGCACCACAGTTCAAAAGCATCAGTTCTTTGGCACTCAGCCTTCTTCACAGTCCAACTCTCACATCCATACATGACCACTGGAAAAACCATAGCCTTGACTAGACGGACCTTTGTTGGCAAAGTAATGTCTCTGCTTTTGAATATGCTGTCTAGGTTGGTCATAACTTTCCTTCCAAGGAGTAACTACAAGTTTATTTTCTATGCCTGTGATTCTATTTCTCTTTTGTAAATAAGTTCATTTGTATCCTTTTAAAAATTACACATATAGTCAACATTGATATTTGTCTCTCTCTGTCTGACTTACACGTAGTATGATGATCTCTAGGTCCATCCATGTTGCTGCAAATGGCCTAATTTCATCTGTTCTTACGGCCAAGTAATATTCCATTATATGGCTGTGTGTGTGTATACTTATACCATATATACATAACACCACATCTTCTTTATCCATTTCCCCTTGTGTCTGTTCTCTCTGCCGATGGTTGGTACATTCTTTCTTCATCACTCCTAGGAGCTGCAGAGACCTCAGAGGCATTGTTTTAGCCTCTTAGTTTGGTCTTCACTGAGGCCCTGAGAGGAGAATAACTACTTAGACCCTTCACACAGCTGTTTCATCAGGAATGATTTCTGTCCTTCTGTGGAGGGTGCATGACTTTCTGAATGGAGAACATTTCCAGAGGAGCATGGCGCCCAAGAGTGGATTCAGCCATGATTGTGGAGCATTCTAGAATCTCTTCGGCCTGGCATAGTACTCTCTTCCTTGGCTTCCCTCACCTTGCTCTGATCCCGCTTCTGAAAATAGAGGCCATTCCTTATGCTTATCACCCAGGGGCTATCTGCAGGAGGCCCCGTCAGTTAGCAGCCCTGGGGTAAAAGATGCTTCTCAGAAAGCTCAGGCTGAACCCTGACTCTATGATATATTCTTTGTGTTCACTTAGCCTTCTATTTCTCAGTTTCTTTATCTCAAAAAAAAAAAAAAGAAAAGAAAAAAAGGACAGGTGAGAATAATACCCCCATGGTTTTGCTGCAAGGACTTAGTGAGCAACAATGTTTAATGAAGGCAGGTATTTTTGTTTTATTCTGTGATGTAATTGCAGGGAGGTATTCAATACATATTCGTTGAATGATTGAAGAAATACGGAAACCTTTCATTCTGCCTCATTTGCCCCACTTTGGAAAATAAGGTAATAGTGTTGATTAGTGGTTCTTAAGGGGTTTGCTCATCAGAAATTCTTTGGGGGCCTTTTTTGGCTTTTTAAAATTTTTACAAATTTTATAATTTGTTTGAAAATTGGTGGATAACTGCTTTACAATGCTATGTTAGTTTCTGCTGTACAACAACATGAATCAGCTGTAGGTATACATGTCCCCTTCCTCTTGAGCCTCCTTTCCACCCCCGCACCTCCCAGTCCCATCCTTTAGGGCATCACAGAAAGCCTAGCTGAGCTTCCTGTGCTGTACAACAGCTTCTAAGCACATGACCAAGCCCTGCTTCTGAAGTTTTGGCTCATTATGTTTGGGGCTTGGCATGTGCATTCTGAAAACAAGATTGCCAGGTGATTCTCCTGTGCAGCCCTGGTTAAGGATGAGGGGCCTCCTGGCCTTCAAGGTCTCTTTCCTGATTCTGTGTTTGAGATGCTGGGGACAAATGGAATGGCCAGCACATCGTCAGAGTCTTCTCAATGCTCATGCCACTCCTCCACTTCCCACCCATTCTTCAAACCCAGCTTAAACGTCACCTCCAGAAGACTCTCCTATTTCCAGATTTAAATCACTCCTCTCTGCTGGATGCCCCAGGGTCATCCTCCTTGGCTTCTGTGGTGCCCCCATCATGTGAGGGCATCTTCTTTATCAGGTGTGTCTTTATGAGATGTGTCTTCTTTATCAGCCAATAGACGAGTTGAGGACAAAGTCTCCCTGATTCAACATGGTGCTCCTTGCAGCATTTTCAAAGCCTAGCCTCTTGGATCTAATTGGGACATCGTATATATTTAAATATGTCACCAGTAAATTTTATGAAAGGCGATTTCAAAAGCTAACTTCTTTGGTTTTATGTGTGTGAATCACAGCTGTCTCCCCGGAGATTCCTTCTGTACTTATTCAGACCAGTAACAAAGGGCATCTTTGTTAGATGGGTCTTTTTTTTTTTATAAACCAGAGACAGTTGTG
>NW_011494899.1:658523-665408 GCF_000754665.1 Bison bison bison
CTGGAATTTATCAAGTGGCCTCTTTTCTGTGAAGGTTATCCTTCAGATGAGTAAGGGAGCTTGATTAGAGCGCTGTGGGATTTATGTTGTGTTTTATGTTGTGTTTTTTAAAAAATAAAGAATATGATGGAGAGGGCTGATGTGAGCAGATGGGTGAAAGGTCAGCCCTTGGGATATGAAGAGACCTTCGTGAGAAACTGAAACTGATGCTCCAAGGACAAGACTTTTTTTTTTGGCTGACTGACGACTGCTAAAGCAATTCATAGTCACTTTTGTGTTTTGAATTTGCTTTATATTTGACAAAGCTCCCTGACCAATTCTTCATGGCTTGACCTTTATGTTCAGGGCAATTTCCTTTTCTTTTTTTTTAAAAAAGCACATTAATAATTGCATTCATCAACTATAACATTATGTTAGCTATTTGAGTGTGATTTTTATTTTTTTGGATACAGATAGATTTCAGAGTCAATTCTAGAGTGCCTTGGTAGGCTACTTAACCCTTACAAAGCGACTTAATCTTCTTGTTCAGGATCTAAAAGAAGTGTCCAGTGAGGCCAGACTGGGTACCAGATGCCTTTCTCCCTTCCTGATTAGGACTTAGCTGGGGATTTGCTGAGAACACTTTCACTTTAATACTTGCTTTCTCTTGTCCATGGCTGAATCATGAGGCTTTCTTGGTGGAGGAATGGGTGCCCTGGAGTGTTGAGAGCAAAGAGCAGAAGGAAATGCTTTCATCCATCCATCTATCTACCCATCCATCCATCCATCATCCATCCTCCATCGATCCATCCACCCATTCATCATTCCGTCCATCTACCATCCATTGATTCATCCATCCATCCATCCATCATCCATCCTCCATCCATGCACTCACCTATTCATCCATCCATCCACCTGTCATCCATCCTCTATCTATCCATCCGCCCATTCATATATCCATCTATCCACAATCCATGCATCCATTCACCATCCATCCATCCAATGGCTATGTAGTTCCTACCCCAAAACAGGTTCTGAGGAAACAGAATACGACCCCAAATCCTGTCCCTGTGAACATTCTTCAGCACCAAGCTCTTTCCAACTCAGCTTATGTGGGAAGGGAGGCGTCCTTGCTGCCTTAGACCTACTTATTTAGTATCACAACTCTGTGCAGTAAACCATCGTTAGTGCATACACACACATCTGTAAACATTATACTGGTGTGTGGTGTTTTGCAAATCATTTCTAGCTATGGAATTATGAAGTCTGATTTGAAGATAGACTCTGCCTCTTAGCAGCTATGTGGTATTGAACTTCAGCTTTATAAACACAACTTTATAGACTTGTGTCCTTTGCTGAATGAGGTTAATGGTTGGACCTACATGTTGGGGTCACTGAGATAACACATGAAGGGCTTAGCAGATAGCCTGACTACACAGGGTAAGCTCTTAGTAGGTTGGAACCCTAACAAGGAAATAAAGATTTTCCTCTGCCCTGTTAGACTCAGTGGCCAGGCCTATGAAATAAACCGACAAAGGTAGATTAACAGGAGAAAAGTGTACGAATTTTGTTGGATGTTAAGAGTTTTACCTGGCCAGGGCTTAGGGCAAGGGTGGGTGGAGGAGTGGAGGAGGTTTTATAGAAAGAAGAAAAAAAAAAAAAACCAAAAACCCAAAGAAGCAGCTAGGGGACTTCCCTGGTGGTCCAGTGGCTAAGACTCTGCTCTCAATGCAGGGGGCCTGGATTCCGTCTCTGATCAGGGAACTAGATCTCACATGCCCCTACTAAGAGTTCACGCTGGCATGCCATAACTAAAGATCCTGCATGCTGCAATGAAGATCAGAGATCCTGTGTGCCACAACTAAGACCTGGCACAGCTAAATAAATATTAATAATAAAAAACAGAAAGCAGCTAGGCTGGAAGGCTTGTCTACTATTCTGACAAAGGATGATAGGTTTGTAGAGAAGAGACAAGACAAATGAAAGGGTTTCTGGATTTTTTAGGGGCAGTAAATTGTGGGAATATACATATATGGAAAGTGTTTTCCAGTAGTCATGTATGGATGTGAGAGTTGGACTCTAAAGAAGGCTGAGTGCTGAAGAATTGATACTTTTAAACTGGGGTGCTTGAGAAGATTCTTGAGAGTCCCTTGGACTGCAAGGAGATCCAACTAGTTAATCTGAAAGGAAATCAACTCTGAATATTCATTGGCTGGACCGATGCTGAAGCTGAAGTTCTAATACTCTGGCTACCTGAGGTGAAGAACCGGCTCATTGGAAAAGACCCTGATGCTGGGAAAGATTGAGGACAAGAGAAGAAGGGGACGACAGAGGGTGAGATGGTTGGATGGCATCACTGACTCAATGGACATGAGTTTGAGCAAACTCAGGGAGATGGTGAAGGACAGAGGAAACTGGCATGCTGCCGTTCATGGGGTCTCAGAGTCGGACACAACTGAGCGGCTGAACAACAACAACAAATATATAGAGGACAGTAATGGCAGACAAAGGTTATTGAACAGAATTTGTTTTTGTTGCTGCTCCTTGGTGTCATCTTCATCTCTGATAATAAGGATGCTCTCTCTTTGTTCCTGGTTTTGGAAGATGGGGGCATCTTCACAGGGGAATTGATGCCCTGTTTTCCAGTAGATATGGAGAGGGCAGAAGACTCATTCCGTGTCTGCTTTTCCTCGGTGCGTCTGTTCTGTCCTATGCCAGAGAGGCATCGTTTGGTGGGGGCTGTATTCTGATTCTCTTCAGTGTGGATCTGCAGTTCTAGCCACAGCCCATGGGAGAGTGAGAAAGCAGAGGCTCTTCCTGGTTTCAGGCCTCATGCTTCACCTGGCAGTCTGGAGTCACTCTGGCTTGCAGTCCTGAGTCTGAGATCTGGTTTGCTGTTGGAAAGAACTTGCCTGCCAATGCAGGAGATGCAGGTTTGATCCCTGGGTCGGGAAGATCCCCTGGAGAAGGAAATGGCAACCCACTCCAATATTCTTGCCTAGAGAGTCCTATGGACAGAGGAGCCTGGCAGGCTTCAGTCCTTGGGTTTGCAAGAAGTCAGACACTGCTGAACGACTGAGCACTAGGCAGATTGCAGCAGAGTGTTCGGAGCCCCGAGTGCTCCCTGGCTTCCCCATATAATTGCTGGGCAGTCTCAGACACACTCCCCGGCCCCTCTAAGTCTCACTTTTCTCATTTCTGAACTGGAACAAGGGTGATGCTCATTTTCACATTTATCTCCTCCACTTCCTTCCTCTGTTTAAATTTCCTGTGGAGGAGGACTTCTTTGGTTACTCTGCTTATGTTGCTACTCTAGCTACCGCTCCTAGTCCCTCTGACTCTGCTCTGCTTTTTCTTTCCTTCCCCCCACCCCCCCCATAACACTTATAACCTTTTAACAAACTGTAAGTTTTTTCTTTTAATGTTTATTTTTAATTATCTCATTCCCCCCCTTGGAATGTCATCTCATTTAGGGTTGGGATCTTTACTTATTTTGTACCAAGACCCCCTTATAATTGCCTGACACAAGCAGGTGCTCTAAACAGTTGAACAAATTACTGGGAAAAGGAAAAAGAAAAAACAAAACCAGCAACTTCTGACTGCTGTCAGCTCGGAGCTGGGCGGGCTGTGATACTGGGCCCTGGTATTCTCCTCTGGACATGAAGAATTTCACAGCACACTGACATGTGACAAGGTTGCTCCACGATGGTGATAGAATAAGACAAAAACAAGACCACTCCATAGTCAAGACAGAGCACAGATGAAAACAAGAACACTGCAGTCCACAAAACTGACCAAACATCTGCCTGTCTCAGAGCAGATGAGTGACTGCTGCGTCTTTACCAATTACAGCCAGAGCCCTGTGTCCCTGCCGTGTTCTAGGTGAATGTTTACAAGGAAACCTGAGCATCGCAGTTCTGCTTTATGACTGCACCCAGCAGAGCAAAACTGTTTCCTAGAACCTTCCCCCAAATCCCCCAAGCCACATCTGTACAGTGAGCACCCCCTAACATCCTCTACTGAGATACCAAGGTTCTCTGTGGCATGGTGGCAAACCCATCTGTGTCTGACTTCACGTATGTTCCGGGTGGCCTTCTGCTGGAGGCTTCAGCATCATGTCTCATGGCAAATAAAACTTCGTAACTAGGCATCAGTCTACAACTGTGTAGGTTATTACAGCTGGCTTCCCTGTCCGTGGGTTCCATGTCCAAGTGTTCTGCATCCATGATACAACTAAGTGTGGACCGATTTTCATTCTTCTGTCCATGGTTGGTTGAATCTGAGAACATGGAACCTGTGAATATGAAGGCTTACTGTGTCATTCAAAAAAGGGACTGAAATATCCATGGATTTCGGTATCTGGGTAAGGGGCAGAGCAAGGATGCTGTAACCAATCCCCAGTGGATTTCGAGGGATAAGTATATTCGTTGGTGAGCAAATTGAACAGGTGTGCTGTCTGCTGAGCCTGAGTATTCTAATCTACAGCATGAGAGGGTTGACCAGATGACTCTCCTTACAGGTATCACATTCTGTAATTTCTGAGTATTACTAAGCACTTACTGTATGTTGTACATTGTAAGGACTATAAAAAGAAGAGAAGCAGAAGGTGGCATCTTGGAATTCTCTGCTTGGCTGCAGTGCTTACTTGCTGTGTGACCCTGGGCTAGATACAGAACCCTGAAATTTTTTAAATTGTAACATTGTGATGATGTTGGTTAATAATAATATTAATGATAATAATAGCATAAAATTTCCAAAAGCTAACTCTGTTACCTGAATCAAGCTCTCATTGATTCTCACAATAACCTTAAGAGGTCAGCACTAATACTCATTAAACCCATGAGGGAATGAAGTCATATAGCAGTTAAATAACTTTCCTAAGATCACACGGCTCAGTAGTGTCAGATCTGTGATTCACACTGAGGTTTTTGTCATATGAAGTTCCATATCATGTTGTGACTTCTAGGCTCAAACTCTTAACCACAACCCTAGTGAACTAAGGTGGTTGCTCCTTAAGAGATGTCAAACCATATTTAACATGAATCCTGCTTTAAAGGGTGAACAGTTTAATTGCAGAACGAAGTCATACATACACTTGCTGGTAGTTGAAACAAACCAGTCTGTGATAACAAAAATTCAGGGGTTGGGGTGTACAGGCCAATAGCCATGAAGATGAGTGAAAGGGAGTGGAGTGGACTGATAGAGGACGAGGTACACTCTAAGAGCAGTGCCCCAACTCAAGTAAGCACCAATTTGGATGCTGAAAGACCCAAGGTCTTATCTTGACCCTACTACACAGGAGCTCTTAACAACTCGAATTGTTATGTTCTTAATTTGTAAAAATAGAGTCAGTCATCTCTCCACGTCCTCTCACATAGTAGGTAACACCTGTGAGAGCACTTTATAAATGCCCTGACTCCAATTGTGGAGAAAAAAAAATTCTTATGCAGTTTTAAGGCATTTCACGCAACCTAAGCCAGGTGCTAAGTGATCCATGTGCCTTCCGCTGCCCCAACTTTAGAAACAAGGGTTGCCATAGGAACCTTGTCATTATCATTCAGCAGATATGGACTTGTTAGGGTGGAGTACTTCCTAAAAGACCCTTTAGGTTATAGGTAGGGTCTTGGGAGCTGGAGTGTGATGGCAGGGGCATGCTGGAGATGGGGAGGGATTAGAAGAATGAGGGGAGCAAAAGAAGCCCTGCCCTCCCAACCAGTTGAGGGAGGGGCCCAGGCTCCATCAGTCACCTTTAGAGCATTCATCCTATCTCCTCCATTCTGAATCAGTCTTAATGGTTCAAGGATTTAAACTGGAAAGTGTGTTAGCCAGATTATCCTTCTGAATCAGGTTCTTGGAAGGTCTTACCTGTATTAAAGAAAGGAGGAGCTCCTTCTGTGGACTTTCAGATCACAATGATGGGATGGTGACAATAATACTGCCATCTCCCACATTTTGGGCGGTGGATACCAGACACCGTATTCAGCATGTGCCCACATAACCTTACTGAGCACTGCCCTTTTGCAGTTGAGGAAACTGAAAGAAGTGGAAGTGAAGTCACTCAGTCGTGTCCGACTCTTTGTGACCCCATGGAGCCCTACCAGGCCCCTCCGTCCATGGGATTCTCCAGGCAAGAATACTGGAGTGGGTTGCCTTTTCCTTTTCCAGGATATCTTCCTGACCGAGGGATTGAACCCGGGTCTCCCACACTGTAGGCAGATTCTTTACCATCTGAGCCACCAGGGAAGTCGAGGAAACTGAGGCATAGGCTAAATTACCACCCACAGTCACAAGGTTTTATAGCCTAGATTTGAACTAAGTTCTTCAGACCTCATGTCCCAAAGCCTTAAGATTGCTCACTCTGTCCTTACAGATAATCCTATAATATAAGACCTATTGTTTAGGACCATCATCTTTTAGAGGGGAGAAAGGTTAGAAGACATGAGGTCCCTATTGAAAGGCTGTGTCATTACTGGTGTCAGGGACTGTGGTTGAGCCTGGATCTCCTTATTGATCCAGGGAGTTTACATTTCTTTTCTCCAGATGGATTTAATGTGTGTTTGTGGCTGCTCTGGTTTCTCAGGCAGAAGCATGCACCTTTTGTTTTTCAATTGGGAAAGACCTAAGGCTATGAAATGGAGCAGGACCCTTTGGCCCTTGCTCTCCCACCCCACCCCCAGCCCCTGCCATGTCCTCGCCTGCCTTTTGTCTGTGGAACAGCTTTAGCCAAAGAATAAGTTTAATCAGATGGAGAAGGCAGTGGCACCCCACTCCAGTCCTCTTGCCTGGAAAATCCCATGGGCGGAGGAGCCTGGTAGGCTGCAGTCCATGGGGTCACAAAGAGTCGGATACGACTGAGTGACTTCACTTTCACTTTTCACTTTCATGCATGGGAGAAGGAAATGGCAA